>NC_083618.1:20604602-20904602 GCF_963584025.1 Labrus mixtus | reverse complement strand
CTTCCCCGAATGAGGAAGAGGAGGCGGGAGTTCACAAGACCCCGTCAGGGAGCGCTGCCAACATCTGTGTGGGATTGGACGATGGACGGTGAGACACTGATACGACACGAAGAAAAACAAAATAAAATCATGTAAAATGAGGTCGTATTGTGAAATTAGTATATGTAATGAGAAATATAAAAGTGTTTTCCGCATCCTGCACCTCTCCTGCTCGATGATAATATCCTGCATTACCCTTTGTTACACTCCAAAGACATTTATCGCTGTATGGATTTGCTTGTCAATATTTCATCAAAGCAGGAAATCAAAGTTGAAGCCCTAACAGACACCAATCCTGCTACTGCTGCTACGATCCCAAGTTTCATTTTCAGATCCAATAAACCTTCTGATCCCGCTCCCTTCCCTTTGTGTGCACGAGGGGATCGCTTTAATCTCTGTCTCCTGTTACTGTAAATACCTACAGTCTTTAAAGCAGGAAATATTCCTCGATCACGGATTTAGAAATGATGTTTGTGCTATTCTGTAATTTTTATTTACTGGTGTTTAGTCTGTTTACAGCTGCCTAAATCGTATGGCAGCACTTTTTTTTTTTAATGCTGACTCATCCTTCTTCAATTTATGTGTCTATTCAGGGGAAAGAAAAAAAATAAAGAGGCACAATAAAATAGGGAAAAACAACAATTTCAGCATTTTTAGCACACTCCAAAGACTGTCAGCTCCAATGCTGCTTTACATTTTCTTCTCATAGAGAGAGAAAGCATGCACGGCGGTGTGCATTTTTCATCCTGAAGAAGACAATAAGATGCAGCAAAGTTTCAGATGGCATTTCAAACATGAGAAAGACGGAGTGGATGCACATACACAATGCTCTGCTCCAAAGTGCACTGTTAAATCAAACGGCATGAAAACGAGGCACTCTGTCATTTCAAATGACACTCATTTATCATGTTGGCTTGCTCCGCGTTTTCTTCTCCCAGCATACTGGTCTACGGCAGCGTGGACACCGCAGCCCAATGCCTGCTGACCCTCCACAACCCAGAGGGCTGCCCCGTGCTGTGCCTGAAGCACTCAGCTCGCTTCCTGTTTGCCGGCCTGCGGAACGGGGCGATGATGGTTTATGGAAGGAGCAACAAAGGTAAGCTGACTGCAAGGTTGATTTGTCTGCAGACGGATGGAGGTTATTTTGAGTCTACCATTGTGTTGACTGTACGTTCTTTATGGTAGAACGGTTGTGTTCTTGCCGCAGTTAGTATTTTTGAAAAGGTGTTTTTGGGCTTTGTATGCCTTTATGAGAGCCAGGACAGTTGACAGAGTCAGAAATCGGGGAGAGAGAGAGAGTGGGGCATGACATGTGGGAAAGGAGCCACAGGTCGGATTTCGAAACCGGGCCGTCCGCTTGGAGAATTATGGCCTCTGTACATGGGGCGCGTGCACACTAACCACTAGGCTACTGTCGCCCCTACACTCAGTATTTTAAAAAGTATCATCCTGAAATTAATTGGAATATAAAGCCAAAACTAATTTCAACTTTAAAATACTCATAAAGACCCAACAATTAAAATTAACAATATAGTAAAGTAAAGAGATTTAAAACATGATGTTGATTTAGTTTCCCTTCATTTCCCCCGTCAGATATAAATCCAGAATCAATCTGCATGTATGAGGAAATGTTAGATTATATCTGACGGTTAATGAGTGTTAATCAAAAAACAGATATTCCCTACAGTGAAATAAGTAGCACTAACCATTTGTATTGTTTTCAACACAGTGAAGCTTCAGACAAAAGCCCGTTCCACTTTAAGCCTCTGTCCCTTTAAGAGCCTGCATGGTGTTCTTCACTCCATGAGAGGCCTCTGTGCTGAAGCAACGACCGTGGCAACCACTCGCGGGCTGAGTCCATCCTGCTAACTGTGGATGTTTATGTTATTTCTGAGAAGCCAACAAAGACCCTCTTCTACTACTTCCACATCTACCGTGCAGCTCAGAGGATGAAACGAGCCCGTTCTGCACAGATAGGACTGTTTTTGAAGTAACAGGAGCCAATTAGAATTAGGTCATATAGCGGTCCACTTTCTTGTTTGAGCATGGTTGCGTTCACATCTCCCACAGACCGTACTCGAGTACACCTGGCCGCCTCTTCAAGCGGGCTCGGGCACAGTACCAGAGTATGGTACGTTTGTGTTCACACTGATTAAATGAACCGGACTTTGAGGTCAAGTCTACTCAGATCCGGGGCCCGGGTCTCTAATGTGAAACCACTCTAACAAAGCAAGAATCAAATTAGTAATTTATTTAATTGTTTATTGAATTCCTAATTTTTTACACAGTAAAAAAAAAAAAACTGTCTTTCCCATCTTTGCTGTGCAGAAGTTTAGTTTAAAATTCTGAAAGGCTCGTCTCTTACTGACGCCTGTCCCAAATAAAGGCAGGTTCATTTCTTCAAGTGAAGTCAATGAAAGCCCGGGTGACTAATATACGTTTTTACGGTAAACCTTTATGAATTAATCTTGTGTGCTCTGATTTTAATTGGCTTCATTCACATGGTCTTTTTGAAGTGATGTTATGAGTCACAGTCGATGGATTATTCAATCAACCCATTTTCTAAAAAAAAAAACTTGCAATAACTTAGGACTGCCTTTCAAACAGTTGCCTTAGAATCACTCTCCTCGCCTTTCCTCTTGATTTCCACACCCGCTGTAAGTATGAAAATAACACCATGTGGTAGATGGCATGCCATGTTTAGTCAGGCATTGCACAAAGCCAGGGGGGGCTTAACACCATCTGAGCGCTGGTTTGCAGCCTTCACAGTCAGCAGGAGCACAATAGCTCTATCACCAGGTTCCTCTTACCTGGCCACAGAACGTCAATGTGCCTGCCTTCCTCCTGTGCTCCTCTCTCCTCCCAAGCAGAAAGGATGATTAATTACACCAAGCTGCTGCCTGCCGATTAAATATTACCATTCATGCTTTGTATATTTAAAAAAAAAACACAGACAGGAGAAAAGCTCTGGAGGATGTCGGGAAAATGTTTGTGGATTCGGCACATCTGTTAAAGATTTATGCATCTGACTAGCACGCTACTGTCTAAACAAGGAGTCTACAGCAGCCAGGAAACGCCGAGGTTTCAGTTGAGACTTGTATCAAAAGGCTTACGCACGCATGCAACACATTGTTGCCTCGTGAATAATGTGCTCCAGCTCCTGTAACCAAGATATGCACATCACACATCCTGTCAACCTACCATGAAAATATTTAGCAAAACAAGACGGAGAAGTTAAGGAAGAGTGACAAATGGAGCTCGAAGAGGAAGAAGCTTTCGGTGTGGCTTTGAGGGACCCGGGGAGGGGGGGGGACATTTACAAGAGCGAAATTTGAAAAGGTGGGAATATGACCTTTATAACATGCCAAGCAATTAACCTGTGGAAGTCAGAAGGCATTGTAAAGCTATTCTGCTATGAAAGGCAGAAATAAACAACTCAAAATGTTAATTAAATGGCTGGGTGCACTCCCCTTCTCTAATTTTGCTTCATTAACGCACAGCAAAGGAAATGCTTTTGTTATTCACTTTTTTTTTTTTAATGTGCTTCTGTGGCAGCTGCAACGTGTGTCCCGTGATTAAAGCGCAAAGAAAAAAAAAAAAAGGTCTGCTTCATTTTCACAGTTATGAAGCAAAAAGAGAGAGAGAGAGCGAGACAGAGACGGGGAGAGAGAAAGAAGTGATGATAAATAGTTTGAAAGTGGATTAAAGCGTACTCCACTTATGAGTGTGTGGGTGGCAAGGGTGCAAACATTGGGATGCGCAGTGTGTACCGTTTCAAATGGAAGTCTAGAGTCTTCATAAAGTCAACCTGTAGTTTGATTTCTTCTTTCTTTTCATACGGCTCTTTTTTCATTAGAGTGAGAGAAAATGACCCTCTCCACTGTGAACCCTCTCTGCTGATGCTTTAGTAATTGCTCAACAACGTTTTAAGAGTATTTTTTAAGTAAACACCTAGCTTACTTGCTGAGGTCCAAGTGGGAAGAGTTGAATTTAATTGCCCCGCTCGATGTGTTCCAGTAGAAGTGGGGGGACGTGCCAAGAGTTTATTATCTGAACTGTTGGCTAACTGTGATAATAGCCAGCGATGTGAAGGTGTTGTTTTTGACATCTTGGTAGTTTTCAACGGTATGTCTCCTCTTTTCGTTTTTTTTTCTACTCACAGTTTCTTTTTTGTTTGTTCTTCAGATGACCTTTGGGACCCTGACTCCAGCAGATGTGTGAGCCTGGGCTCAGAACCAGTGCGGACACTGTTGGTGTTAGATGACTCAGTGTGGGCAAGCTGCGGCAACTCTGTCACGGTCGTGGACATCTCCAGCCTCGCCACCCAGGTAAATAACTGAATCATCGAAGGGCACAAAATGTCACAGGTACCTTGTCGCTAAAATGGAAGAAGGGGTAAAGATGGTTCTTTACTGGAAATATGCTGCCATCTTAGCAACTGTTGTGAGGATGAAAGAAAATGCTCTATTGGTTATCTTGAAAATTCCTCATAGAGCATTAAAAGGGTTCCAACGTTCTTAAGTGGGACTTGGTCGAGAGTTAGCACTTACAGGTGATGAAATAAAAAAACAATTTATACATCAATTCAAGACTGATCAATGGATTACTGATGTCTTGCAGACATTTACATTGAAAGAGGATTTTTCCTTATTACACTTGATAAATGGTCAACCTTTTTTACATCCTTGTTCAGGAGGCTGCGATGGAACAATGTGAAATGAATGTCAGAAGAATGTATTTGTCTGATGGTAATGGATATAGAGCTAGAAACGGACTGAAAAAGGTTAAGGTGTCCATGTAGTTTGGTATTCAATGTTAAAAATGTTCTGTATTGTCATAGTAACATTCTTAAGTGGAACTTGGTTGGGTTGGCTGCTGGCTTTCCTAGTTAGCCTAGATGTCCCCCTTTCAAACAAAGTTTTTTTCTAGCTTCTTCTTGTGGATCCCAAGGTCCTCCAAACTGGATGAGAAATCAAAATTCTAGAAAAATGAGTTCAACTCACCTGCCAGGGGGGCTTCCTTGAAAACCTCCAAGGGGGGTCACCCTGGAGACATCCTAATCAGATGCCTAAAAATCCTGAATGGCTTCTTTTCAGAGCTCAATCCAGATGCCATGTTAGCCGGAGTACTGTGAAAACTCATTCAGGCCTTAAACAGCACACCCTCTGTCTCCAAGGCTGCCCACTTAGGGACTATTGAAGATCAAATTCACTGACAACGGACATTCTTTGTGGAGCCCGACATTCAATAAAAAAATGTTTGACTTAAAAATATGGACACAGCTTTAAATAAGGTTGTATAAGGAATGCTTGCTAATAGCTACTGCACTGCTACCCCTGCAGCAACCAACCTCTGCTTCCTTCACAGAAGACTTGCAATGCAGGTACAGTAATTTATTGTTGTCGAGACCAAATTACAAACACACAAGTCTGATAATAAAGATCTTTAAGGGGTCAGATATGGCAGTTTATTCCTCTCAAATACCCCCTCAAGGTTTATGCATTATTGCACATGTGATTGTTGAAGCCCCTCAGCAGAACTGGAGAGCTGTATCTTTTCCAGAAACCCATCTACAGACTCCAAAAGGACCATATAATGTATGTCAACTAAGTGTTCACTGCATAAAGACAAACAACAGTCAAAGCCCTCCTCTTTCAAACATAGGCATGGCAAGTTTATTTACAGTTTATTACATTTATAGATAGTTAACTCAAAGTGCTTTATATAGTTACAAAACAGAGCATTAAAATAGTTAAATAAATAGATACAATACAATACAAAATGAATAGAAAAATCCCCAACAACCACTGATTTTACCACCTGTAAAATGTTGCATTTGTTTTGGGAAGAAGTCCAACACAACTTTGCCCATCCAATGAGTTAATGAGTATACTAATACCCATAATGCACCACACACTCTTGGCAACTAAAATAATAGAATAAAAATCTGCCTCTCTCCATGAGTTTGATCAAAATCCACCGCCATGTGCAGTGGTAAACCCAACTTTTTCAAAATGGTACACCTCCAATTCCAATCTTAGATTCTGTTCACTGGAGAGATTACATCCCTAGAACTTGTCTCTGGTAATATTGGTGAGTACATTTGGGGCCGTGTCTTTGGCTGCCTGGCAATGTACCCAACCCTGTTACCTATTCTTGAAGCTGGTGGCCAACTATAGTTGTTTTATGGCTTTCTTGGACTGGGCCCCACATCTCAAGGCCCAGCAACCATTGGCTCCTTGGCAATGTTTCCACTCAGGACTGGGTCTAGATCTTATCCTCGAGTATAAATATATAATAATAGAGGTTATATACAATATCCTTAAGTTTAAAACGTTTTTAATTTAGCAAGACGTCTGTGCAGGTATCTATTTCATTGATATTCAAGGCTTGAAGGTCTTAAAGACGTTTCACCTCTCTTCAGAAAAGGTTCTTAATTGCTAAACCTGCTGGTGGAGACAGCTAGAGATATACGCTTCCATCATTAGTATGATAAAGGTGGTCCAATGGGAGTCGTTAGCTAAGCTGTTGCCATAGTTTCACACTCTCAGTTGTCTCTGAGTGGTAAGGGTCACAGGGTTAGAATTGGGCTGGAGTTGTATTGACGAATAGTTAAAAACAATATTTATTTATTTATGCAGCCTATCTATTTATTTAGAGAATGGACTCATTGAACCTGAGTAAGCCAAAAAAAAAGCTTTTAATTGGCCCTCCCTTTGCCAGATGTTATTTTGTCATCTTAGAATTAGATATGACAAAATGTATTGTATGGTGGGGAGGTGGTGTCTCAGACCACTACCTCTGGTAAAGGACGTTTTTTTAGCTTCATTGAGGCCTCTTTTTTAACAATTCAGCAGTCTTCTCTGGCAAAGATGTTAACCTTAATGTCTTCAGAGAGTTTCCCTTCTCCTCAAGATGTACGTGGACAGCTGAGTCCTGACCTGAGGTGCTGATGATCACCATACGTTTATGTACTGTAAGGGTTGTTTGGTTTCCCTTCGTGTAAACCCCTACTACATTGCTTTGTTTATGCCTGGGAGTTTTGCCCTTGGGGTGTACAAGCTTCTTTCTCAGTATGTTGGATGGTTTTCTCATATATATATATATATATATATATATATATATATAGTTGTTGTTTTTTTGGGGCATTTTTGCCTGTATTAGATAGGACGGCTAAAGAGAGACAGATTTTCCATTATTACAGCAATTAGGCTGTTCATTACCAGTATTTATACGATATCAAAGCCTCTTGTTCTAAAGAACCGTCTAACAAGCTGAAAGATGACCTTTAAGGACATTTGTTATGTTTCTCTTTTCTTACTGGCAAGTTTAGCTCCACCCGCCTGCCCGGCTGATAAATATTCTCAGTCTTCACTAAAACATGGTTTCATGCTTTAAATGGATGGCTTCATCAGTGAAAATGCCAGACAAGGTGTTTTTTTATTTATTTGTTCTGTTGTTGTGTTTTTTTTGCAGCATTTGAGGGAAAATTTAGCCTCCTTTCATTTTCTGAAAAGATTTATGCACACAGCCTCAGAGAGCCAGCTTTCTAATCTGTGATGTCATCAAGATTTACTGCCTTGAAGCTGCTGTTAGGACAACCAATCAAACCCTTTGTAGAGCCGTACAACGTCTGCCCACGCAAATAAGCCTCATTTTGCCGCTGTGCTCTGAGTTATGGTACAGCAATGCGCACTATTATCTCCAAAAAAAAAAGACATCCTGGGTGTTGTCTTTGTCATGCTTTGCATTCCCCAAGCTGTTCATCTGACCGCTGTGTCATTAGAGGTGTACAAGGGGGGGTGACTTTTCCGGTCGTAGTAGACAATAATGAGTGACAGAGAACAGGCTCTTCTGGGTAATGTTAATATGGTATTCAGCTGCATACTGCAAACCATTAGCATTTAATTATAGCTCCCAGATGTGTGTGCATAGCTGAGAAAATGGGTGTAATAGTTTTTTTTTGCTGAAAAAGAGCATGTACGCTAAGCAAACCATTCCTGGCTAAATACAAGCTGATGACATTGGAATATGATGCTGAATTTGAAAAGCAAACAAGCTATAATACAAACAATAAACTAAATGCATTCGTCTCATTTCCCACTTAATTAATTTGTAAATGAGCATTTCCAGAAAAAAATGAATTAGGAAAGTGATAACTGTAAAACATGCATTTAACCACGCATTTCATTTGCTATTGCAGATGTTTTTGTTGCTCTTATGTTTATTTAAAAGCAGCCCATAAAGAAAGCATACTGCAAAGAAGCACTCGATTCTTTCATTATGTTAATTATAATTTAAAGAGGACATATTCTCCCCCTTTTCCACCTTTTCAAACAGTCCCCTGTGGTCTAAATGAAACATCTGTGCTGTGCTTTGGTCAAAATATAACATGAATCAAGCACCAGAGGAGGTTTGTGACCCTGTATAAACCAGCTCTCTCAGAACGCTCCGTTTTCGTGTGTGTGTCTCTTTAAATGCAATGAGCCCCCCCCCCTGAGTTTTCCCAGTAGATATCAATCATTCCTTCACTAGCGAGAATAAAAATGGCGGACCTGCGCAAAAAGGTTTGATCTAGGCTGGGGGTGGAGTCCATGGGTGGAGATACCAGTGGAGGGGAGGGGATTTCTTTTACCATAATCCCACTGTGATGTGACAAGGAGAGCACATTTGAAACAGAGCATTTGTCTCTGTGTTGTAAGACTTATGCAGACCACAAACAAAGGACTGGATGGGTTTTTTTCACATTTTGTGGGTTGGTGGGTGGTTTCCCAAATATATGTTCAAAAACACTGTCAAAGTGGATCATATTATGTCTTTAATATGTACATGTATTCAGATTTTTGTCTTTGAAAAGTTGCAACAACTAAGAGAAACGATCTGACAAATGTGTAAGATCAATGTAGAGACAGATGCTGATTGAGTCTGCTTCAGGATCCTCATAATCAGGAGGGAGCTGAGTTAGGGGACATCCCCTCTTTATTCCTTCACCTCCTCTTCCCGGCTGGTTTCCTCCGGAGACTCCTACTTAATCACCTGAATGGCCACGCAGTGCAGACACAGTTCTGGTTCACTGTATCTCCCACAGAGCCGAACAGGTCAGCTCTGGTTACTTCTTTGCTAACCTTGTCTTTCTCACTAATGTGGACTCAGGAGGGCGGAATTCATAGGGGCTGCGATGCATATCCAGGATCTGGAGAAGCAGTCTTTGGCACCTGTACCAGGAGATATGACTTGGACCCAGGCTTAAGGGCCGTGCGCTTAAATCCACTTTACTTCTTTCAGTTGTTTTCCCCTTGCTGATGCTCACCACTTTGTCAGATTTTCTGCTCTTGTGAATCATTTATCCGTGACTTTGTTGGACACTCTTGCCTGTCTTGTTTGACACCGATGATTCTTGCACCCTACTGCTTGATTTATTCTCGTTTTGTGTCTTCACGGTCAATGCCTTGATGACACAGTGTAATTTGAATATAACCTTTTCAGTCTGTTTTTGGTAAACACAGTTGAATACATTATTCAGGGTACAAAATATTGCCTGGAACACAAACTGAAAGGATCATCACCACTTTAAAATGTGTGTGTACACTCGTCTTTGTCCTATTCAATTGTGAAAACTCTGACCCGGGGGGTGGGGGGGAACATGAAATAATACTGCTGGCAAAACCTGAACAACAGACCAGCTGCTCACTACTGAAGGAACTTCAGGATGTAGAAGCTGTTTCATCAGTCTGAAAATGCAGATGTCTTGTAATCATCACAGAGTCTCAGAGTTTAACCTTCGACAATTCTACATGTAAGATATTTGAAGACTGAAGTAAAGTAAAAGTCAGGGAAACAAAAGATTTAAAAGTATTTATTTCTGGCAGTTTTTTCATGACAACTGCATCAAAAGATTGTATTCAAGCTCAAATTGTCACTCTGACATTACTAAGCAGATACCTGGATTAATAAAAGGATTCTAATCATAAACTCTATCATAGCTAATACTACCTTGAATTCTTGCATGTATTTAGAGAGCTAGATATAATTCAATGGTGCCACAAATCAGTGTGTCACAGACCTCCACAAAAAAATCCAATGTCACCCAAAAAGTACAATCGTCACCGCTTATGTAAACCCAACACTGAAAAACTTTGAAATCTGAAAACATCCAAAAATGAGTCATTATCACTAGAAACAGAGACAATAAAAATGTGTGCTATCTGCTTATGATGGTTACTGACTACACAACTGCAAAGATTTAGCATCTTCAAGGGCCACTGTCTACAAGAAAGATTAACAGGTACTCCAGTACACTTGAATCTTCCCCCAGACCACCTCTTCACCGTACTAGGGAACCAGTATGTTTGTGATCTAACTGATCAAGTGAACCAGACTTTAGGGTCAGGTGTACTCTGATTTGAGACAAGCATATACTACAGGTAGGATCAACCATATCAGCACAGACACAAACACAACACTTTGTCCCGTTGATGTGGTGGGAACAACACCAAGTCCAAACAGCCACCTATCATGACAAATTCAGTTAAGAACAGAAGCATTGGGCGCTGCTTGCTGGAGTCCAACTCTGGTTTATCATCTACCTCAAATAATGCTCGATGACAATACTCACGCCATTGAACTGCACTCTTTGCATGAGCCAAGACTGTAAGAGTCATTAAAGCTTCAGACATCTTAAATCTTATCCAAATATCAAGTCAAGAAATACATTGAGACGGACTGAGTTTTTCTGCAGCATCGTATCGCTTTAAAAGTAGTTTGGTGTACGGCTGGAATTTCTAATTTTCTAGCAATTATTTGTTTGGTCTTATAGTCCATACTGGCATGTTTTTTAGCTCCTGTTAGAACTAGAAGACCCAGTTTACAGAACAATGTGGTCATCCTTGTGCTGGAGAACGGCATTGTCTGGCAGACAAATCACAAAGAATAAACCCAATTTAAATTCCTATTTAACAAACTGAAAGGTTTGTTAAATAGGAAGGTATCAGCAGGGATCACGGTTAACAAAAACAAACGAACAAAGTAATTTTTAGAGGAAATTAGTAAAAGATCGGCCAATCAAATTCATCCTGATTCTGCAGAAAGTCACTCAGTGGGGGTTGAGTTGAAAATGACAATACTGCTATGCTTCGTTTGATTTTAACACACATTATTTTCTTTAATTGTGTCTTGGTTTAAGAAACTTCTCAGCCTTGTAAGTGACTTTCTAAGAGCCAATCTTGGCATCATTTCCAAGCTTCAAAACTTCAGCGCTTTGCAGAGGTCTCAGTCACTCCTATGTAACCAAACCTTAACAAAGTAGGACACGCATGGACATACAGGCTTTTATCAATACTGACTGCCAATGCCTTGTTCTTTCCGCGTCCCATTGCTATTTCTTTTTCCTCCTGCTTTTTTTCGATCACTCACACATCCACTCCACTCCCTAGATGTAGCTCTGAGTGGAAATGTGGGCTCAGTGCTCGGCAAAGGACAAAGACACCTTGTCACCTAGCGTAATGAAGGACTAATGAGCTGTTCAGAGCAGCTGGAGTGTTTGTGGCTTTAGGTCCGATGTTATTTCCCACTGCTGGCAGAGGACTTAAGGAGGAATGTTGCTGTTAGTGTGACACTGCCGAGTTGAGAGGAAAGGGCACATTACTACTGTCAAGCTCCACTGACCACCTCATCTCTCTGTGAGCTACACTGGATCCAGCAGGCTAATACCAGGTTGTTGATCGGGGTTAACACTTGTGGCTTGTGCTTCTCCTGTTTTGACACTGTGAGACGGGGGTGTTGAAGGCTTGCTCTTTATTGATAAAGACAGGTTTCTTTTTTGCAATCTCGAGGTAAAGGGGAGTTGATTTTTATTTCAAAATGTTGGTAATCTAAATTCCTTCTCCAGACAGATTTTCAAACATTTTCTTTTACGTTTTAAATTACCGGTATTTTTGAAAAGTCAGACCAATAACCATGACAACCAGATTGATATCTCTGAATGCAGTCATTCCAACATGAATTGATTGTGGAGGATTTGCACAGTACTGCATGGGTTTCTTGCCAAGTGTGGTAGGAATTTGACATGATAAATGTGCTTTCCATTATGGGGCTAAGACTTAGAAAACTGTATTCATCCCAGAGGGCAGTCCGGTTCCACAGTCCACCCAGACCATGCATACACTTACAGACAAACAACAGATGGAGTATGTCAGAGACAACAAGCAAATCAGAACTCCACAAAGAGTCATGATGGGAAGACTTTGTTATTATAATGTGCAACAGAACTTTCCAATGTGAGACTGAATTATGTTCACTAAGTGTTTCTCGCACATTCGGCAACAATTTTCACCTTTTTCAGCTGTATATGATAATTGAACTATTGGACAAACTCCCCCTGCTCTCTGCCTCGCGTCTGATAACCTGCATCACCTGACACGTGCTCTAGCATCAACCAGACACACGTCTTCCTCCGTCCTGTCAATGCATTCACTGAGGTGTGATGTCTCATGTGAAGCATGAGCTCTTTCACAATGCAGTTTTAATCTTTTTTTTGCACTGTTTGAAGTCGATGTCATTTGCTTTGCAATTAAAAAGCCTTGTCATACAGCCATGTCACCTGTTATGATAACAGAACATCGAGTGAAAAGTTTTAAAACTCGAGTTGTATTATTTGTGTGTCTTTATAAAACATACAGCTTGCCTGTATGTGTCAGACACGGCATAGATAAACGGTAGGAGGAGGGCCTGCAATCTGTCACTAAAATTCCCTTCAAACCGGCCTCTGTCAGGTTTTCCTCCGGCCATGTTGACTGAAAGATCTGCGTTTTGTCATCTGGTCTGTACTTCTTGGTGACTTCAAAGAAGCTTTCTTTGCTGGCTCCTCATGCACTGACTTGAAAACCTGGTCCTCCTAGTCAACAGCTTTTGTGCCATCTGCGTAAACACAATCTATCCCCCCAGGGGCCCTGGACATCCAGTTCTGGCATTTTCCAAGTTTAACTTAAGTTTCTTGATTGAATGCTAACGGCTACAACGAGGAAAACTGTCCATCAGGAAACTTCTCCAAACGCGGAGAGTTCATGCGGAGAGGCTTGAGGACATCTGATGGAAAATTAGAAATGATTGTTTCGCTAAAGAATTGCTCAGTGTTGCCACGAAAAAGTATATAAAAAAAGAGTTGTACTTTTGGAAATTCAAGTGTGGCCTGGAACCAGAAACACACGGTTCATGATCTTTAAGTTTCACCCAATAGCAACATCGGGTCATGGCGGTGGGGCTGAACAAGTTTGGAGGAAGATGTATGATTTGCAGCTTGTAATGTAGTCATTAATATCACTCAATAGTTTTAAACTCGAGTTCAAAATTAGGTTATCTGACAAAACATATTTTGCCGCCAGTGGGCTTATCAATGTTTTCACCAAAGGACTCAGAACTATATGAAAAAAACACCAAAAACAGCCTGGAGTGGGAACTGAAATCTATGATTTAGACACTAATTTCAAGCACTTTTTAAGATCCCTGTGTTTTGCAGTCAAATGAGTCTGTGTAGGCTCCATGTAGTTTCCAAGAAGCCTTCCAGGTGGTTTTGAACATATGGTGAGCAGGATGGCATGCGACAATTACAGCATGTCGGCCATGTATTAGCTGGAAGTCCCTTTTAGAGCCACCACGCTTGATCATGATTAATGTGATGATAATGTGTCATATACTGCAGGGTTGTGTTTTCCTTTACAAACTTGTCAACTCATTTGAAATGCGATGGGTTATTAAAGGTGAAATTTGCCATTTTAATTATGAATATCTCATTTTTATGATGGCTGGACTTAAAATAAACACACGGAGATGCATTGCCTATTCTTTCCCAGGCAGAGCATGCACCATGCTGAGGAGTCAATTAAGAGAGAAAACACATCAAAGTGTTCTTTCCTTTTCCCAATTCCAAACAAAAGAGGGCCCATTGGCAAGGGCGCATAAACAGGTGGTAATCCCTGTCCGCTAGTGCACTTTGGTTGAGGTGTCGGGGGGGTTGCGGTCTCATCTTTATCCACTCTTTCTCACTGACTAATTGCCCAGCCTCATGCAACTCATGCTCCGACAGTGATATGAGTTCTAAGATGATGCCCAAACCAGTCCTTGTCACGCCTTGGACTGCAGGGGCTGCATGTGTCGCCATGATAAGGCTCATTGCATTTGGTTCAAGCTGCTCATTAAGACTGGGTGCCTGAAACTGTCTTTTACCATTGTGCTGGTAAAAAAAGATAGCAGCCAGGGAAATGATGCAAAAATATGACTAATGTGTCAGGGACTGTGTAAATTACAAAATTAGGAGAAACTGTTAAGACTTTATTGAAGAATGTGGAGCAACAGCTGAAGTTAAAATTCGGGGCTTGGGATATGCCTCGTGATGTGAGCATGAGAGTTAATTTGTTTTGATATAAATCACATCCTGATAAATCACCTGTGAACTGTCTCACTCTAATACGCATACCTATGTTTACCTATATTTTCATACCTTCAGAATATTCCAAAGCATTTTCCACAAGGGATGCACCGATGCATCGGTTTCAACATCGGTGATTAGCCCGGCACATTATTTTTTATTTTTGCTATGTGTGATGCTTTTATCTATAACAACGTTTTGTTCTGTTTTCACTTTACAGAAGTTTGAAGTCCATCCAGACCCGATGGTCAGCGTTGCACACATGGCTTGTGCCGGTGGAGGGGTGTGGATGGCGTTCTCCGAGGGCTCCTCCATTCGTCTCTTTCATACTGAAACTCTGGAGCTTCTGCAGGAGATCAACATCTCAACACGCTCAACGCTGCTGAGCACCGGTACGCACTCATCTCACACACTACACTGCACGGTTGGTTGGTGTGCGATTTGCAGGGGATCAAAAATGTTGTGAATGATGACTGGTGCAAACCTTGTGGAGGCGCTGGTATTGAAATGAGGCTTTTGCATGTTATACTGGTTCATGTCATGGGTAGTTTGGATGGAAAGCAGGATGACTGCAAGCGCAAATTTCAGTTTTTGTCAGTCTTGGTAAATCGCACTTTTTGTGTACTAAATTAACTTGTTTTCATTTTCTCCTCCCAGTATTTTGCACACTCGGGCAGAAACGTCCCATATATTCATTAAGGCAAACGTCTTAAATGGACAATGTGTGTTATCTTGCACACTTAAAGACGCAATCCTCAGTGCTTGCGGTTAGTAGATCACTTTGCACACACGTTTCAACACACACACACCTTTAGTAAATCAGGCCCTCAGTCTTCTTATAGAGAGGTCAACTTTTACTCTATAGTGCACCACAAACACATCGTTCATTTTATAAAAAAAAAAAAAAAAATCTTGTGACAATTAGTGGTGTCAAAATTCTCTCCACAAAAAGCCCCACTTTGCCTCTATTACATCAGAGCAATGAGAGGGCAGTATTTTAAACATTGATGGTGCTCTCCTCCCCCGAATGATATTCTTGTCTCGTCCAAGTTGCTCCTAGGGTCTCGCCCTCCAGGGACTCACCTGAATAACTATCCATCTCAGGCCTTCCTAAATCCATAATAAAGCCATGGGGTTAGAGGCAGGGATTAATAAAAAAAAAATCAAGTCATTGAGGAGCACTAAAATGGCAGCTTTAAAGATTTTCATACCGACGGTTCCCATGGGAACACACTTGTCTTTCTTTATATGTCCATGTTTCTCTTTCTATCCTCCCTTCTTTTTTTTTTTTTACCTCTGTTTCTCAACATGTACCTCCCCACTCTCCACTTTGAGTTGATATATTCCTTTTTCGATTTGGCCCACTTTCTTTCTCCTTCTCGTCTGCTGTGCTTTAAAATCCTCTCACCCCTGTTTCACATCTCACTGCAGTATGTTTAGGATGCCACAGATCGCCCATTACTTCCTGTGTGCCGTCTTTTCATGATGGATGAAATATTTATCAGCCGGTGTTGGTGTTTGTTTCTATTTTAATGGGTGAAATACGGTAAACAAATTAGATAGCAATGAAGCGTAGCTAAAAGTGCCTACTGGTGAAAAGTATAGTACATATGAATCAACATCAGCTCCTTTTAAACATGTTCAGGCTGTAACACATTCAGTGCATGTACGATCTTCAGCTTCAGCAAGTCGTATAAATGTTGCATTTCTCTTTTTTGTGAAGTCACACCAGGCTGTGATTGATGTTTTTAGAGCAACTCTCAGAGCTGTGGTAGTGCTTTATCTCATCAGAAATTAAAACGGGGCTTCTCTTGTGATTTGAGCAAAAAAATAAATGGAGAAAGATTCTTTTTTTTTAAATTTTGTTCAAGGGGAGAATTTTAGAAGAACAGACTTGGCCATGGTGTAGGAGGGGGTGTTACCTGTGACCCACAGGTCATTTTCACCCAGCGTCAGTGCCTCCACTTGAAATATGCAGCACATTGGAGGGTATAGGGTGGTAGCCTCAAGGCCCCGGCCCTCTGGGAAGTAACTCTGTGAAAAGAAAAATAGTTTTGTGGCTCGTGTCTTCGAGATCCACCAAAGGAAAAAGAATCTCTGACTCAGGTTGTGATTTGTCGAGCTCACAGGAGACAAGAAGATCCCTTTGACACCCTGCAACCGCAGATAATGCACACGAAATCCTGACAGATTCCCCTCAGTCAAAAGGGTTCCTGCTCCTGTAGGTTTCTCCTTGACTTATGCGAGGACATGCAGTAATGATATACCCTCTAATCCTCTCCCCTTAACGTGATTTATCCTCATCAGGGAGTTTCTAGTTGCAGTAAACAACAGAGAAGTTTTTGAAGCAGAGAAAACTGCTGATCTCTTCCCTACTAATGCCTTTAATAGTTCTATCCTGAGGGTGAAAAATAATATTCCAAAATAAACTCCTTGGTGACATATCAGAGGGAACATTTATCTTTGGAGACATCTTCTGTTTTAAGGCAAACATACCGGCTCCCATGATACACCAACTACACACTCTAGAGTGTGTGCATCTCTGCAAAGACTGCAAGATAGCTCGAGGTTCAGCTAAACCTCCATAATCTTGAGTGCTTTAGTCGTTATGCTGCGTCATCGTCGTTCTTAGATACAATGCCTGCTGCCCACATCTCCTGACAACCTTCAGATTTCATGGTAACCCAAGAGTGGTTGTTCAAAAGTATCACTCTGCCTCTTAAACTCTCCAACCAAAGAACAAATGCACTCTGAGGTGATGTGAGTTTTGAGATAAAGGACTTTTTCAAGGCTTTTTTGTGGCATTGCAAAGAAAAGAAGATTACGAGTAAGTGCCAAAAAGCTGCAGTTCCCGGATTGGCCACTTGAAGCTGGCTCCAAAAGTGAGTCAGTTCTGAGTTGGCCCCATATAAAAAAACCTAACTTGCAGCAGAATTAAACATATTTACAACCACGTAGAAGATGCATTTTGGACTTCATAGCTTATTTCTTTTTTCATGGCAACTATACACTGTAAAAAAATAAAAAAATAAAAAAAAAATAAAAAAAAAAGTTGAGATTCCTTACTTCTGGCCCCCCAAAAAGACAAACACCAAATAGCCATTTGCCAAACTCAGTGATTCATAAAACCAGGTTGTGATGTCACTGCAGCTACGTCAATACAATTAATACAGTCCAAGTGCAACAGAGTTAAAAATGCACTTCATTATTAAGTCTGGTTTACACAAGCACCTCCAAGGTCTCCACCTAAAAGCTTGTGGCTTCTGTGTTTGCTGACTGTCCTCCTCTGCTCTGCCTCCACTTCCTCTTCTACACACAGCAGCAGCTTCCTACTCGCTATGATTCATCTCTGCACAGTGACATGAATTAATTAATGACAATGTTGGGCCACTCATGCAAATCATCATAATCTGAGCATCACACTAAACAAACACATAAATTCAGCTACACGTGTAAATCAGCATTCTCTTAGTTGTGATCAAATGAGGGTTGGTGTAATTCAATTATGGTTGCCATGGATATTATGCCAAATGGTTCTATAGATAAACTAGGCCACAGTGGGAGCCAGAAGCCGAGGGACCACAGAGAGAATGCAAAAATAAATCCACAACAAACACTGTTTTTTTTTTCCAGCCCTTTTGTTAAGTGGAAACAAAACATGTGCATGTATAATAAGGGAACAATTCTCCCTCTTCCTGTCGCAAATGCTGTGCACACGTCAATGGAAACTGCAGACCAGATACTGTGTGTTCCCTAACGCATCATTCTCGATCAGCAGATGTGAAAATGAAAAATCAGTGCCCCGAAGGACTGGAAAATCTGTCAGAATTGCATCATATGTCAAGTTAATAGAGAGCTGCAAAAAGCAATGTTACAACTTGTTTAACTATGATATTAAGTTATTCAAATGCGAGTTAAAAGCACAGATCTCTACTTTTCTAACAGTTAATGTTGAAGCTGTGACATTAACACACATCTCCAAACACTAAATTGACACCCTGTGTGTCTCACTCAGATACAAAAGATACCGTTGAAGGCTTACTATGCGACTTTTAGAGCAGATTTTTAGACCCCAAAAAAACAATGCTATCTTTGGCCACACCTCCTTTATCCCTCAGCTCCCCGCTCCCCTCCTGCCTGCACACTCCCCCCACCCATCCCGGAGAGCAGCAGAAGCCAAGTGCTGTGATAAACATCTGAAAACAAGATTCTGCGATCAATTTCAAGTGACAACACACATCTCAAAGTTGATACGGTTGTTATCTGTTTCTTTGTGGGTAGCAGAGAAAATGTTTTCTGCAGTTTGGAAAGTCTGCTGGTTCTCCTTCAGTTGAACTCTTACGATGACACTCTGTCTTTATTCAAGATTATGTTTATTTATCATTTTTCTCATGTATCTGCGTACTTAAAAAAGATTAAATGCTATTCACCCAGCCCAAAGCAGTGTGGCAGAAAGATCATGCAACATATAGTCACATACATATACCTAAAAATCTACTAAAAATTTTCCCTGAGTGGGCGTGCGCAGTCTCTTTTCCCCCATGTAGTCGCAGGGCTAACGGTTTGAGAGGGAGGGGTTCTAGGGCGCAGTGATTAGAGCGCGCACCCCATGTATGGAGGCTGTGGTCCTCCAGGCGGGCGGCCCGGGTTCGAATCCAACCTGTGGCTCCCTACTCTCTCTCTCTCTGATTTCCGACTCTATCCACTGTCCTACCTCTCCAAGAAAGGCACAAAATGCCTAAAAATAAATCTTTAAAAAGAGAGGGAGGGGTTCATGAGTAAAAAACAACCTGTGAGCCTCTGAGTGATGAACAAACAAGCTGAAGGAAGCACCGTCCTGTCAGTGTGAACACAGAGCTGAGTACAACAAACCCAGAGGGAGTTTTGACTTCACTCTTATTTTGATAGATGACAAATGTAACCATGGTGATATTTGACATTTGATATTTGAGTGTGCTTTGAGTGACATGAAATGCGACCGATGATTAATCCTTTTAGTTTTTTCAAACGTCCGTTCACCCAGCATGGATCTCGAGGTGAATTATGTTCACTTGTATGAAATGAGAGTGCTGTGACGAGGCTTCTGTGCTTTACACCCTAATGAGTATGTGCTGGGCTGCTGTATTGCTTTGTTTTAAAGTGAGTCATACTATGAAAGTCCATGAGTAGGAGGCCATCTCTTATTGAAATCATTTCCCTTTCATCAAACTTTGGATGCTATTAAGAACTTTAAAGTTAAAGGCAGGGTTGATCATTTTTAAAAACTGGCATGATTTAAGAAAGTAGTATTCCCTCAGTGCGCCGTCTACACCCACCTCCACCCCTCTGTGCTCCCTCTAAAGCCACGCCCCCTCACTTACATGCACTGTTGCTCCAGAAGCGGACCTCAGCTCATCGCTTGCATTGTGTAGAAACTACGTCGTCTCATGTCTCATTCAGCTGTGAGTTAACTCAAAGTATAAACTCCGTCATCGGGCGATGCGCTTTGAGTGTGGGCTAGTGCACATGAGGTAGAGAACGAGTAGGGAGAAAGGGAGGCTCTGATTGGTTCATCAGATTGGTACCTCGTGGCAGACATTGGTCGAAGTTTTTACAGGCTTACAACTGCTACAGATGACGGATTTTCTTTGTTCCTTTTTTCAGAGCTCTTGAGTTATTAATTTCTGTCAGGACCTAAAGACAATTTCAACCAAAATCTTAAAAAATGTATCTGAAGGAAATGACCAACCCTGCCTTTAAAGGTTGTTTCAGGTTGTTTGTTGATCTGACAAAGAAAACAAAAGTTGCACCAAAACTAACCAAATGTCATGAAGATATCCATCAAGCAGCGTCTCCACACGCTCACACAGACCTTAAGAACCCCTGCATGATGTCAGCCTCAGCCCCACACGGCCTTCATATTCTGGAGGATTATCATGGATGCATTTGAAGAAGCTTCCTGGGTGTCTGTCATGTTATCAATAAAAGATAACTTCCCTGCATTTCAGTTTTGCTTTGTTCAGTAGGAGGTGAATCTTTGAAGCTCAGTATTTGAGGAACCACTCAGATCTGGAATACGTAAAATACATAAAGTTCACAGAGTCCTGCTTCCTACATCGAGAGTCTGTGAGAGTTTTTCTTCAAACTGGGTCAGCAGCAGGTAGACAAATCCAAGTTTTTCACAGTCTTACATAACTCCCAGCACTGTGTGACAGAGTTGTGTATGTGCTGAGCCTGCTGGATGCAAAGATAACACAGATTACCTGCGATACATTTAATTTAACCTCGTGCAATAAAGCATGTTTGTTAAACTTTTGCTTATAATAAAACCTTCTTCAAACTCTGTGCCATTTTGTAAAAAATATAGAAAGACAGATAGTTCATAATTCACTCATCATTGACTGTTTAAAAAAAAGATTGATCACAGAACTTGAATCAAATCAGAAACTATCACATATAATTAAATATGTTCATTTTCCCCTTTTCAAAATTACTTTAACATAAACATTTTTGTGGTTGAAGTAAGGAAAGACAATTGTCAATCTAAAATACTTCACAGTAAGTTTTTTCTTTCCTATTTATCTGACTTTACTAAAAACACAGACTGATTGAGGCACCTGATTTCAGACAGATGACGCAGATGTACGTCACCAATCAAGAAATCTGGTCGGGCACTTTAAACATTCTGATCTCGCAGAGTCTCACTTTGAAAACATTGAACTATAAGAAGTGACCCCAAATCGTCTCCATGACGACGTTCAGAGGAGATGGAACAGCTCCTTCTATGTCATCAAAAGTACAATTCTTATACTTCAGTTTAAAAGATTTAATTTGAAAAGCTCACATTTGTTGCTGCTTCCTGTTTCTATGACACAATGTTGAAATTACTTTTTCTTAGGAATTATTTTAATTTTTACACAATTTTCTTTGTTTATTTGGTAATATTTTTGAATAAGAAATGCAAAGCTGGGTTGACTGCAGCTTTGTGTAGCCTTTCACAAAATACCAACAATATCAATAAGACTATTAATGATGATAAAAAGAAATATCAGCATCGCCACAAATGTATTGGAATCTGTTTGGAACAGAAAAAAAAGGTGGATCGGTGCATCTCTATTCATAATTGTCTTGCTCTAATCCCTTTTCTAAAATGTATAGTATTTTTAGCCACATGTATTCCTTATAAGTTCCATTAGTCCGGTGTAGTTCCCTCTCATTGTGTAACACAGTCAGTGATGGTTTCCTTCTTGTGTCTTTGTATTTTTTTTGTATTTCAGGTCAGAAGAGCATACGAGTAACGAGTCTCCTCATCTGCCAGGGGCTGCTTTGGGTGGGCACCGCCCAGGGCTTAATCATCACCCTTCCAGTTCCCAAACTGGAGGGCATCCCCAAAATAACAGGTATGGATCAGATCATGGGGGGACTGAGTGGCCATTCCGGAGGTCAGAAGAAAAGCAGAGTGTTTTTTTTTTTTTTCTTCCTGAAAATGACTGTGCACCGCACATTATTGAGGTCACACTTCACATTTTTCCAGCCGCTCTGGGAATCAGTGCAGATATAGCTGTGTATATATATTCTTCTCGGGTAATTTAAAAACTGCCCGGCAGCGATTTGTTGATAATCAAAAGTGAATGAGATTGTTAAGTTTTCCACCTACACAAACTGGACGTCATGACCGTCTCATTCGAAGCTAGTTTATTAAATAAATGTAAATACAACACCACATATAGCTACCCTTATTTGTTTTGGCAGCATGAGAAAATAAAAGATAAATACAGTTAAGTGTGTATGACGTACGGTACCATCCAGAGTGTGACTGACGCAGAGGAGGGATGTAACAGAATAAGAAAACCATGTCACTCTACCTATGGAGGTCGACATGTTTTAAATTTAACCCCCTGCATTTCAACAAAAACATATCTTTCTTTCCTATATTTTAAAACCTTTTACTTTAGCATTTATTTAACTTACTGATATATTTTCATTTGGCATCGTCATGCTCGGTCCTTCAAATATCAAGATCGATTATAATCCTTAAAAGATAGGACCACAACACATGGAAAGTCAGATGAATTAGCATATCCATCAGTGAATCGCACTTAGACTGAAGAAGAAGAAACGCATCAAGACCAAAAAAAGACAAAGAGAAGTCATCTTTAGCCAGAAAAGGGAGTTGTTTTGTGACGGGGAACATTTGTCACTGAACCCCCAAACTTCACGGATGGAGCAGATTCAGAGCAACACAACGTTAGCCTCCAAGCTAATGTTCATTGTACTTACCGTGAAGTTCTTTCATTTGATTTAAAGTTAAAAAAAAAAAAAAAAAGGAGTTAATTTGAACAGAAAACCCTAAGCGGACAGTATTTAAATTCAGCTTCCAGGGGGCGCTCAATCAAAACAACCTGATTTAACTGTGAACGACATGACCTCAGCCTCCTATAGGAGCAGGATAGATTTCCTCCCTGGATGATATTTAAATCTTCTTTCTGTCTTGCTGCTGCAGGAAAGGGAATGGTGTCTCTGAACGCTCACTGCGGGCCTGTTGACTTCCTGGTAGCGACCACCAGCTCTCTGTCTCCTGACCTCTTGAAGAGGGACTCTGTGGGCGATGCCCCGGACTCCGCCTGCGGAGGCGAGGACCGCAGCGACACCTCCTCCCAGGAATCCCTGCAGCAATCTGGCTCCTACCAGGGCGAGGGAAGGGGCAAAGGGCGCGGCGGCGTCCTGCTGCAGTACAAGCTGCGCACCACATCGGGACTTCCGGGGCGGCCCTTAACGGCGCTGGGCGACGAGGCCTCGGACTCCTCCCTGGAATCCCTGGAGCACAGCGTAGAGGACGGATCCATCTACGAGCTGAGCGACGACCCTGAAATGTGGGTGAGGGGACGACCTTGTGAGAGGGACGGGGGACGCAGAGACAGGGTGATCTCTGCGGCCGTTATCTCCGGAGGGAAGGGCTTCCGTAGACTGAAGGAAGGAGCGGCGGCGGCGAGGACAAGCGGGGAGGGTTTGGAGAATATTCTTATGGTTTGGCAGCTCCCACTGACAGTGTGATTTGGGTAATATATGGCAAGGTGATGTGTATTTATAGATGTCTGGACAGCTTAGCCTCGAATCACTCGTTCCATAAATTCAAGGGATTTGAATACATGATGAGAAGGAGTTGCCGCGGTTACAGGCCTTGACATGCTATAATTCAGCCTGTGGAATAAGGACATATATACTGTTTACTAGAGGTACCGTCAGCCTATAGGACATTCTGAATGTTGAGGACTGTGTGTCACCATCTCCCCCGCAGCAGCAGCAGCAGCAGAGGCCGACACACATTAGCTCCCTGTGATTGTTTCGATCGGTTCCTCTTCCTGCATTAGTTAAGACTGATACGCCTCAATTTAACCTCATCATGGCTGCGATAATGTGGTCCGCCACATTTATTTTATGCGAAAGGACTTGTGTGCGAGCAGCCATGACAGCTCGGCTTCGGAGAGGCAGCCGTCTTTTTTTGTGGAATGTGCCACGCTCGGCAGAGTCGGAGATGGACATCTTTTATCTGATCCTGAGGGAGAGATCCCATCTGTTTGGAGCGGAAAGCTGGGGACTTCCACTGCATCACAAAGCACATTAGCATCACTTTATTAGCTTCGCCAGCCTGTCTCTCATCCCATACAATGTGAATGTACGATACCTTCTTTTGTGTCTCCGAAATTCAATCTCTGCTCTCTTTTGTTTTTTAGAAAAAGGACAGAATTTCATCTGTTTCCTGTTTCGTTGCAGCTGTTGCAAATATGATTTGCCGGTACGGGAGATGAGTCGCTTCCAGGATGCTTCTCATGCTTTTATGTAGGAGGGTCGTGTAAGTACACACTGGCTGCAAACTGCTTGAACAACAAATTGATTTTAAAACAAAACTTACGAGGGTCAAAGACGTTATTGCTCGACATCACAAAAACCCATATTTGTGCTGTAGATAATCCTTTAAATATCACAGATTTATTTGAGGGAAACAAAACTTCTCGGTGCCAGATCCTTTTTTTTTTTTGAGTATCATCTTGCCCTTGTACTGTAAAAGCCAGATATCTGTTTCATTATTCACTGTCATCCATCAGCGGGATGGAACAAAGTGTGTGTGCGCTGGGTTGTTAATGCAGAACTCACATTAGCTGGAAACCCCAGTTACACATCAAACGCAGAGCTCCATAAACGGATGATGAAACAGAAGCTGTGCAGCCGTCCAAACCGCCATCAGCTGTGTTTTAACAGAGCCAAGACACCTGAGAGAGAGACACACATGAGCATGTTTACAGTCATGTTCACTCTCAGTCACACACAACACAACAAGACCCTGATTTAAAGCAGAGTGTCCCAATACAGAGCATTAGTCTGTATTACAATTAACAGACACTAGGAGGGCTTCAGACCGCAGGAACTTTTTCATACTTCTAGAAACTGTTGGAACCCTCCCCCCTTTTTTTTTTTTTTTTTTTCACAGATTCCGCACCGCAGGAACTATGAACTATTTCAGTCCTAGAACCCCGTTTAGAGGAACCTTTTTAGCTCCTGCTTCAGAGTAGGTACCATGGAGGTACGAATGAAGACACAGTTGAACTCCCTGGTGGATAGTTCCTCTTCAAAAAGTCCCCAGAACTGTTTGGTCTGAAAACACCTGCTGACGATGTACACCGTTTGAGTCATGTTAACCCCCGTCCCATCAACGTTAGTCTTCCCCTGTTTTCATGCTAAACTTTGGGAAACATGTGGACTTTAATGCAGACGTTAATATTCTAAAAATCAGGTTGTGAGTTTGCAAGTAAACAACTAGAAATCCCTGTCGGCTTGGAGATTTCACATCTTACTTTGTGGATGGTTATCACGTCTTTACACGAGAGCTGCACAACTAATTGAAACGTTATCAAAATCCCAATATGGCCAAGTGCAATATTCTCACGGCCGAAGAAGCTTAATTTCTTTTTAAATAAGCGTCAAATGTGTGACGAGACTTCAAAATCATGAAATACTGAAGTGTTGCAGAGATGCCTTGGGCACCAAATCTTGTTCTCCTGATGTAAAAAAAACCCCAAAAACTACATTTTGTTATTCTTTAAAACAACAAACAAAATTTACATCCTCTTGATTTTAATCAATTTCCTCAGTGAAAATAATCGTGCAAAAAATGTCATATGTACAGAAGCCGTCCATACATTTCCTGTAATAACAAGTTTCTTTTTAGTTTGGTTTTTTTTTGGGAGGGGGGGGGAGAGGACAGCTGAAGAGAGACAACAAATATTGTGAGAATAGAGAGTAGGGGATGACATGCAGCAAAGGGTCAAGGTCGGTTTCTCTTTGGGCTTCTGTAACTATGACAGTAAATCATACCACACTTAAAATATCAGTCATAATAATCACAGGTTATTCCTTTTTCTGTGACGTACATCCCTCCTTCAGCTCATTGAGAGTATACACGATACGTCTTTAACCTGTTAGGCTCATAAATCTATTTGTAACCACATGTGAATAATACAAAAGAACATTACTTTGGTGCTATGTAAAGCTGATGTTTATCCCCCTAACATGTAAACATGAGTTTAAGAACACAGGGAACAGTACGCCGAATCATCTTGCTGAAATGAGAACCGCTCATTCGTACTTCTAATGTCAAGTGTTCGCTTCATAACTTCTTGAAAGTTCATCCAATTAGCATTGACAGGCTCATGAAAATAGACTATTGACATCGGCAGCTCTCCTCCGTCTTTTCAGACAAAAGGAAGAAGTGCATTTTCAGAGTGCTGACACGGTAGGTGGAGGCCACACGAGTATCCGCCGCTGCGCACCGCTTTGTGGGTTTTTCAATAAAGCGAGCGATGCTGAAGGTTATTGTATATCATTTTTTCTCAACGCGCGGATTCTCATCTTATCCCTCCATCACAGATGAAGCAGAAAGTTCATGTTTAGTATTTCCCTGAGGCACATTCCTGTTTATTTTTTTCCTTTTTTCTCCTCCTCCTCCTCCTCAAGTATTTAAATATCAGCCGGACGCAGGAATCACAACAAAAGGATGATTTAAGCTGTCCTTAGAAGCTGTCATCTAAATGTAAATCTCAATGTCATGTAGGAAATCTGTCCTCGATTTCATGTACAATTCAATGCTGCTGGGTGTACAGCAGCTCCAACGGTCACTCTCCTGGTTTTTCATTCAACCTGATCCAGCAGATGAGTGTGTGTGTGTTTCTGCTCCAACAGACGGAGGGAATAAACATGATTTAGTTTTCAAAAGGTGCCAAACAGTTGGCATTGAGAAATTGTAAACGTATCCGCTAACAGCTGACACTCATCTCTAAAGTGTAGTGACCTTCGATGGACATTTCATTTGCTTACACTTCATGTGTACAGGTATTAAACATGCACTGAATATGAATACTCCTGAATGATCGTACTGTACTACTAATGTCGATGTTGTCGTGCTAATTAAACTTTAATTTCCTTTTTTGTAAAAAGGACTCTGCAACAGTGTTGGTGTTTGAAATGAGCCTGTGTAAGGTGACGCTTTTACATTTATGTTTCTGTGGTGTTGATGGATAAGATTGATCTTATATTTAAGCTGACATAATACACTCTCCTAAATGTGTCTGCTGATATCTGGGAATATGGCTGACAGTCGTCTCTCCCAGGTTAGAGAATACAGCAGCTTTGTTAGTGACTCAAAGCGTCACTGTAGCGTCTTGTTTGGATGAGCGCTTCCCGAGGTCATCCCTATGTACCCTCTTTTCCCCACGCCCCTCCCCCACCATCACATTTAGGCCCTATGTTTCCTCACTCTGATGTTCCGTCAATAATTTCCCTCCAAATTTGGCCTATGTTCCCTCAGGCCTACATTCCCCCAATTCTTCCCTGTATAATGTGTACCAATGAAGTATAGAATAAAGAGAGAAAGCTATTTAGCTCAGTGGTTCTCCACTGTTGGGTCAGGACCCAAAAGTGGGTCTCAAATCTGTTTTCAGTGGGCCATTAATGTGTGCCTGCTTTTTGAACCCATTGAGAACTCACTTATTAAGATGAAAACCATTTGGTGAACCAGATTTCAAACATGTTTTAAATTGATTTGGTGATTCCTTGGCGTTTGCCCAAAGCCTCAAGTGGACACTCTAGGAACTGCAGTTTGTTGCATTGGCTTCACTTTTTAACACTGGAATTTGCCGCTTAGCTTAAACAAACTATGATGGTTTCTCATAGTTCTCATTTTAACTTGCCTGATTGTCTTCATAAATGGATTCTGATGTTTTTTTTAAGCCTTAGGCCACTGACCCAGCTCCCATATTTGATGTTCTTGGAGTATGAATTTGTTAAACAGAGAGACTTCATAAAAAAGACATCTTTGACCATGCAATGTTTTAACACACATCCTGGATAGCAACAATATCTGTGAGGAACAAAAGCATTAAAACACGCAGTTTTAAATAAACATGACTGTACAAATACATCACAAATTTGCCAGCAATGCCTGAGCCCTGGTTGAAACCTGTGTGATAAATCGCTCCTTTCATGACACACCAGACGTGACTATACTGTTGCTTTGTTCCCACATCTCAGCAATCACTTTGAGAGAGTAAAAAAGCAAAATAAATGAAAAAAGGCTAAATAGCCATGATGTATGTAACACAAGTTGAAAAGGATCTATTATACCAATTTCCACCTCTGTATCTTTATTCTCAGTGTCAGAGTACTTTTTATTATTTACAGTCTGGGGAAAAAAAGTTTTAAATCTGAATCAGCTGCTCAGTTCAGCATCTTTTCAAAACATGCCAGTTTTCACTCCTGGCTTTAAGTCCCGCCTCTTTCTGAAACTCTCTTTCTGATTGGCCAGCTGTAGCCTGATGTCAGCTCGTTACAAGAGTTTAAAAAAACTGAGTAGAGGTTGCTACTGAAACCACAATTGTAATATTTTATACATAAAGATTGAAGGAAACACATAAAAGGTCCCCTTAAAGTAAACAACCTTTTGAAGGAAGAATGTGCAGCTTTTTGATCCAGTAGGTGTCGCTCTTGAGCGTCAGCATTAAACCAAAACAAACTGCTGTTTGGTGACACCTCCGCTATTCTGAAGCCTCCGCTCTCCTCCAGCGACGCACCTCCAACCTCTCTCCACTCGCGTTCACGCTAAGGAGTTATGAATTAGCACGCACCATAATGACGCACCATTAAGAGCAAGTGGCAGACAAAGTTGTCCTTTGCTTGAGCTGCGATTGCCTGTGTCCTGCATTGTTGTGTTAGCATGCTAATGTTAGCACACTTTGATTAGATCATAGTTTCATATTGCACATAAATTGACACAGAATGACCGAGATCTAAAGACACTTACATGACATCCAAATAAGCAGTGAGTATGTTACTCTTTGGCTTTTATACACAAGGCTGCCCCGTCCTTGTAAACATGATGTAAACACAGCTCCAACAACAGTACAGCTGGTGCTTCTAACTCATTGTAGACAGTCATGACTCAGAGTGACATTTACAGAGGATATACTTAATTTCTGCTGTATTTATGTGTCAAATGTTGCACATTCTTCCTTTAACGTTTCAGTATTACCCTTTCCTACATGCTGTCAGAAGCACATGGGAACACAGCGCTCATTTCCTTTTGGTACAAACTTTAATGTTCGATGTCTAAACTTGTCTAACAAGCTTACTCTGAATTAAAAAAAAAACCTCTTCAAACATGTCTCCTCTTTCTTTATTTGTGATGATGATCCAGTTTATGCCGTTGTGTCGTGGAATGATTTTGGTTTTAGTGATACGGTGTGACACGTTGTGATACACTCGCGCTTCTTCCCTGTGACTCTGCAACAGAAGCTCCTGTCTTTGATGCATTATTTGGATTATCCCATCACTTTTTCTTTTCTGGTGTTTGGATATTCATATTCAGTAGGCTTATCTCTAAAAAAGAAACATGAATATTTTTGTAGAGTGAAAGTAAGAATAGTGGTGGAGTAGAGCCTTTTGTAAAGAGCGGCTCAATCTAGAGATGGTCCCTATGGGATAACACTGTGTCAGTCTGAATGGGATATCTCCGTATCAGCAGAGTGCAGAGCATTAATGTACAGCTGAGTGGAGTACAGGTACACTCTGGCTGCCTTTCACATCATTTGCATAAAGCCCGCTGAGCTTTAATGGTATTCGATGCCATGACTGAGCTCTCGTCTCAGCTGTCCGGAGAAAACCAGGTCTCTGCTGTACTCCAGCTGCCGATTCAAAACACCTCCAGTTCAGCCAGACAACTCACATTTGTATTTGTTTAAAATATTTATGGCAGCAGAACATAGTTTATGAGGCTCCGACCTCATCACTCCTCAAAGTTTTATTTCACATGCAGAAATATGAGGAGTAATGATAATAATAATAATACATTTTATTTAAAGGCGCCTTTCAAAACTCTCAAGGTCACCTTACAGAGCAGAGATAAAAACAACAAAGTAACAACACAACGATAATATTAACATTAAAAACACAAAAAACCACAAAAAAACCCCCACAAATGTACAGGATGTAAAGGAGTTATGAGACCGGGTGGAGAATGATCCGACTGTATATGCCATTTTAAGAAGATGTGTTTTGAGATGAGATTTGAAAATGGAGAGAGAGTCGATATTACGGATTTGTGGGAGGGGGGGGGGGGGGCACAGCGGCTGAAGGCCCTGGACCCCATGGTGGACAGGCGGACGGGTGGTGCAGTGAGTTGAATGGAAGAAGAAGACCTGAGAGTGCGAATAAGTGTGTTGATGTGCAGGAGTTCAGAGAGTTAAAGCGGAGCGAGGTTGTGGATGGCCTTGAAGGTGAGGAGCAGAATTTTGAAGGTGACGCGAGGTTTAACCGGGAGCCAATGAAGCTGCTGTAGGACAGGGGTGATGTGATTAACAGAGGGCGTTCTGGTGATGATGCGAGCGGCAGAGTTCTGGTCCAGTTGAAGTTTGTGGATGGACTTGAGAGGGAGACCAAAGAGAAGGGAGTTGCAGTAGTCAATGCGGGATGTAACCAGGGTGTTGACGAGGACGGCAGTACTGCTGGGAGTGAGGGACGGGCGGAGGCGATTAATGTTACGTTGATGGAAATAAGCAGACCGGGTGACATTATTGATGTGAGCTTGGAATGATAGGAGTGATGGGATGATAATTGAATTTACTTCTTTATCAAATTGCACCTTTAGTTTTATTATTTTTTGTTATGTGGTGTTTCGCTTCTTTGTTCATGACTTTGTTGTTCCTGTTTTATTTTGTCACTCATACTTCTCTCTTGTCTGTGAAGCTTTACTTCCTGCCTGTGTGATTGCATACCCCGTCCTAATTGTTCCCACCTGTGTCTGATTGGTCTCTGTCAGAAGGTCTTCACATCTTTTAGCCAAACAATACAGAAACTGATTAACAGATTAATAACAGTGAGAATCCTGAAAAACAGAATCATTGTCAGAGGAGTGGCTCTCTTAAAGGGGACTGAGACCGGAGACTTTTGGAAGTGAGAGAGTTGGAACCGTGAGGTGGCAGAAATACAACTAAATGGATCAAGACTGACGATAATCTTGAGTGAAGAAGAAGGAGTCTTTCCTCCCTGTGTTTTCTCAGCTTTCATGGACCACTGGTCTACTTCTGGATGTATATGCCCGCTCCCATTTGAATTCCATTACTGAAGGTAAGTTGTTTTTTTGAAATTATAAAAATCTAAGTATTGAACCAGCTCCCCCATCATCGACCAGCATATGGGGGACCCTCTCATCTGTGTTTCTGTTTCTGCATTTGCATTTGCAAAAAAGCATGATAAATACTTCTTTTGGTTCCATCTCAACTTAAATCATTTACTTTATATTATATCTATTTTCCCAATCTGCATAGTCCTAATGCTCGTGCAATACACTACGGAGGATATAGGTTAATAGAAATACCATCTAACGCTGGTAATTTTGCACAGTATTCCATCTCACATCAGGTGTCGCATCAGCAAGTTTACTCATCATTTCTCAGTTTATCTCAAAAGTTTCTAGCTTAAAATGCAATGCAGCATCAATGTAAAATCTATTGTATGTCTCACATAAGGAAAAAATAAATTGATCACCATCTCTTCCAGAAGCTTTAAAAGCAATAACAGAAAATGTCAGGGGGGGAAGGAAGATTTTGTAATTTCCTCTAATTGTTTTTTTTTTCTTTAAGTCAATTCCTGGCAACCTGAAGTCTCCGAGTAGAGTATTTGAGCCAAACGCCTCAGTTAAATTATCACCTCTGAGACTTGCTTTTGTCACCTCCGTTATGCCTCTTCACCTTGATCCCGGCAGGAGTGCCAGAAGCTTTTGCACTCACTGGCACGCTGCACGTTAAGGAGACAAGCAGGATTGTTACGAGCCGGCTTACACTGTGAATGAAAACACACGGAGGGGGGGGGATGGCCTACCCTCCACTCCGTACTCTCTTAACCTGTCCTTATCTCTATGTCTCTCTTTCGCTGTGTTTCCGTATCCCTCTCTCCTCAAAACATGTGTCAAAGAGCTCCACGTGGAGTAAAAACCCCGCCATCCATCATAGAAGGAAATGAAGCAGTGTGCTGTTTTACTCATGAGCAGCCATCAGGTCAATGTGTGCTGCTGCTCCTTCACCCTTAACGTTGCATTAATAGTCTTCTCTTCCTCTCACCGCCACATGGAACAATCAGGGCACATAAAGGCGCCCCCTGCTGCGCTGACAATGTCACATAAAGGAGAAAAGGGCAGCTGGAGGGTGGAGGGGAGGCCATACATCCACTCAAGTCAGCTTCAGCAGTGGCCAAGGGAAAGGTCAGCGCTAAAGGAAACTAAAAATAAAGCGGTGAGGTGAGGTGTCAGATGGAGGTTCAGGTGGAACCATGAAGCTGATGACAACCAGCTGAGGCTTTAAACACACTGCAGCTAAATTAACTCCAGGCTGCATATTAAAAAATGTAACATAAACACAAACAAGCACTGATGTTTGTTTTATTAAATGCAGCGATGTCTCCTCCAGTCTTGCATTGATTCAGTCTGTTCTGCATAATACCAAAAAAAAAAAAACAAGCCTCCTCTGCCATTAATATGCCTCCTCGTCCTCTGTGGATGTGTATAATCTAGGCTTTGTTTACTTGTACTCTTTTCAGTTTCGCCGCGAGCTCCAATTTACCCAAAGTTTTTGGCTTGTAGATGTTATCCTGGGAGCGCCTAATACACAAACCAGCAACACAATCAGGCTCGCACGGCTACAGGAAGCTGGGTGTGTAGGACTCCGGTGAGAGAGCTGAGGATGTAATACAGATCTGATACAGCAGTGCTGAGTGTGCTTGGGTCTGGGTCAGCTGCAGAACACATCCTCACCTCGAAGCGAGATGACAAAAATGAGACGATGAAAAGCTTCTCAAAGCAAGACTCAAACTGTACTGTATATGGCATCAATATTTGAGCTTCTTCTACCGGGACTTCACAAACTGCCTTTCCTTAAAACCTTTCTATAGATATTTTTCTGCCAATTAACCCTGCTTCAGGAGAGATTTGCCTATCTCGAGCCCCAGCTTTGCGCCTGTGCAGCTCGCGGCGTCACTCTCCCGACGTCTCAGGTGTAATTTGCATGCCTCGGTCAAGGCTAAACTGAAGCGGATGAAGCGTTGCGGTTTGAAGGTCTCCTCTGCTTTATCAGCCGGCTCCCTAAAAGCCGGGGCGTATTTGCATTGCTTTTCATTTCCTCAGGCTCGGCGGCACGAACGATAAAGGAAGAGGAGCACACTGTACAAACCTGGCTTAACAAAGGGAGGCGGCAGCTAATGATTTGCATACGGGAGAAAAGCGAGGATAAGGCCCACACATGGGCTGCCGCTGTTGTTATCGCTCTCCATCAATGCTGGGAGCTGATGCCTGTCAACATCCAGAGATGGGTGCGTGAACTGGTTCTCACCTTTGGTGTCGGATGTGGCTGTCTCCCCTGGCAAAGTCAGTCCCACATGCACTAAAAAAATCCATATTTCAAGAGAGGGTATTGTTTTCCAGTTCAGCAAACTTGTAGATCTGCGGACTAAACTCCCCTAATGCCTGTTCAGTGCTCTGTGCCATCAATCTCACACTTCCTCCTGTCTGTTACAGAGCTCGCACTGCTGCTGAGCCCTGGTATCTTTTATTTACCACCTTTTTAATCATGCAAAGGATTAATGAAAATTTGATCAGTGTACATTATTCACGTTGTCCCCTGAGAGCGGGGGTCTGCTTAATGGCACGACACCATGCCTGGATTGAATAGTTATCACCTGCCGCTGCATGTATCTCTGTGTCCATCTATTTGTTTCCCCTTTTTTATTCTTTAAAATAAATGTAGCGTGCAGTAACAGCAGCATATCTGTATTACCTTATTGTGCGCCTTCCTTGGGCTATGATATTATTATATTTTTGCAGTCTGTAAAGTCACAATAGGTGGAGTGAAGCTGGGGATTTTTATAGGCAATTTCCTGCAAACACATTTCTATATAATGTCTCAGAAGCTGCACCCTTATCCCCCACATCTTATTTACCGTTGTATGTATAAACATGCCAGTTTTACATGCTCCTCACTTCCCTCTGTCCTTCACTGTTTCATTTTCTGAGACTGTTTGGGCCTTTGAAGGGTGACCTTCAATTCATATATCTATTGCTATAACTCTCTGCTACAATCTCAGCGGGACCTCCGTGCGGAAGATAAAAATTCCTATTTTATGTCTCGCAGTGAATCAAGTGACTTCATGCCAACATTTCTCTTGACTATTCAAACAAAATGAGAGTGTTAGCATGCAGGTCCAGCCTGTCTCCTTGTTGCATCCCTGTTGAATTTGGATGTGAGCCAGGGAACATTTCAGAGGCACCGAAAGCGTTGAATGCTGCTCTAACCTGGCTGCATTTCACCAGAAGAGCATAATTTGTCATGAATCATTTTCATCTCATCTTTGCTTTCTCTTCCCTGCTGTTTGACTCGCTGATGCATCTCTTGCATCAGCTGTGAACGAGGATTCTCGAGAATGCTAAACAATATTCATTTTGGGGGTCTGTTAGTTTTCTGAAGATAGCCTTGTATATTTCTACTCACTGCAGTCTGGTCCAACTTCAGCTCAATCCCAAGGTCCCCCTCTTTGCCCCGCCCCCTACCTTTTAAACAACCCTCGACTGGACAGTGGTCCTCTAAAAGCGATTGGTGTTAAACTCCATATCCAGAAAGCGGGACACCATCCTTCACAAAATATTTTTTCAGATTCATGAACAGGACACGCTTTTCTTTGCTTCAATATTAAACTAAGACTCTTTCGATTGATTTAAGCATTTTTCCCTTGATTAATTCAGACAAAATTGGCTTCCTTCTCTGCACTAGCTAGCAATGTTATGCATCCTGAATTTGAAAAAAGCGTCCGGTGAATTTCTGCATGACCTTTCCATTTAGAGTCTGGATGTGAAAATGCTCCTTTTGGAGGCCTGCATGACCATCAAACCTTGGTCTCCCCAAAAACCAGGAAACTCTCATTTAAGCAGCAGTGTGCAAAACAGAGATAGCACGGCAGAGTGGGAGAAACAGGAAGGTGGGTTTTTTGAAAATTGGGCCTTGCACTGTGTCCTAGCAGCATGCGAGCAAGCATCAGGGACAAAGTCAGCTTGATTCAATTGTTTCCTATTTGAGTATCCTAACAATCATTGAGCGACACAGTGTGATGTGATGCACAGTTTTTACCCTGACGCTTTGTTTCTATTTTCATTCCTGTAGCTTGTGTAGACATGGAAGAGGATCAAGGAAGAAGGGATCTCTGCAAAGTCCTGGCAGTGTCTAAAAGGTAAACTTTTCTTACTCTCCAGAGCTTGTTAGCTTATTTTACAAAGTGGAGATAGTGGTGCATTAAGAATATCCATATCCTTGATTGACATGTTGTGTTTTGACTTGTGTTAAAAAAATTAGTAAAAATTAATTCGGCTCACCACGGGCCTTTTGAGTGTTGTGATTTGAGTGAAAGCTCGTCAAAACAAAGCACCACACTTCCGTTTGTCCAACTTTAATACCAACACACTACATGTCATAATGTTTTCAAGAGGAAACTGCTATTCACAAAGCAAAGACATAGATATTAAATGGATGCAGTGTTCAGATTGTGCGGGATGCAACAGGATATCTAACGCTCCTGTGCAGTTAGGACACGCTGTTTTGGCTTCTTTAAACCTTTGTGTTAGCGTTACCTGCTGACCCTATGCTGCAGCTACTCTCTTGTCACACCAGATGCAGCAACCATGAAAAAATCATGACATATTGGGGGTCCCTTGGCTTTTGTGAACAGCCTCAAGTGGACACTTGAGGAACTGTCGTTTGCGAGAAGGACTTAAGCCTCTGCAAGCCGTGCAACATAACCGCTAAGCCTATCGGTACTCCCTAAGTTGGTATTGTTTAAGATCTATACGAAGCTAGGAAAAATCTCTGCACAGATAAGTAGAGAGTCTTGCTTTAACCTAGTATTTTAGACGTTTAATGGGAAAGTAACACAGACAGTGGCAAGAGTCTGTTGGAGCCCTAGGCAAAAATGAATTGGGGGGGCCCTCCAACCAGCGTTCATCACTATTATGTTTGCCAGTGTCCCGACGCTTACTCCTCTTCCTCTTTTTTGTTTTTTTTTCTCTTCAAACAGCTAATTCCTCCTTATTTTTCTTGGTGATATTCATTAGCAAACTTTAGTTTTCACAGCAATAATGCACTCGACACAAGCCAATGAGAGTGAGTGCTGTCAGATGGGGCCCCCTTAGGGAGGTTTCCTATTGACATTGCAAAATTTGCACATTTTGGGCCACTGCTTTGGTTTAAGTTTGTGAGCCAACAGGGCCCCCCCCCCCCCTACTGGTCTGGGGCCCCAAACAGTTGCCTCGCAGTTGACAAGCAGCGCCTCCGAACATGACATACCAGCACGTGTTAGTGTAAATGGTGTCAACAGTAAAAGATAAAAATAAAAACACACAGGCCATGGCATTAGTTCCAGGTACATTTATCTCACAAATCCGTCTCTTTTCTTTTGTTCGCCGTCTTTCTTCTTCCCTCCTCTCTTCTGCCTCTGGATTCCCCTCAGGGAGGGGATGTACAGTATCTTTTAGAGCCATTGTACCCAGCGTGACAGATGAAGGCCATTAAAACACATTTTCATTGTATTATGGTAAATAAAGCAGGCATATTTTGTATATCACTGTTCCCAAGACAGTGCTGGGGACTGGAAGAGGAAGCCATATAACCATCTCGTCATGGTTTTACTATCCTGTTCATCGTACCTGTGGTTCAGTTACAGGGTGTTTTCACAGAGCTGCACTCTTTCATTTTTCTGTTTGATTGCAACCGTCTGTGCAGAGTGAAGTATGAAAAACTCTCTGACTGCAGCTCATCAAGTCTGATTTCCAATCTTCTAAAAAGGGAGTGTGACTGAGTAATGGACTTTTCCCACACAGCGTCAGCGCTGACAAACCGCACACACCGAGCAGTTAAGATTCTTAGTTTTTCAAAAAGGTATAGAAAATCAATATCCTCTGTGGCAGGTATGATATTTATTCAAAAAGCACTCCCCTCTCTTGATAAAAAAGAGAGCGGGGTTTGGCTTTGCAGAAAGCTTGGCAGCTTAGAGTCTGTCTGTTTTATGGGGTGGACATTCACAGTAACCAACGATGACAGTTTCTATTTTTATACTTTGAGTCCTCTGAGAGAGATCCTGAAATCCAACTGTCACAGCAGTCGGCTGGCACACAAAGAGTTCTTTTTTAAATCACACTACAAACTATTTGACTTAGAGCACAAGTTTGAACTCCTAATTGTCTGCAATTGAGTAAAAAACTGTGTTTATGTTTGAGTCTCTTACATTGTTGTGCCAGGACAAAATACACGACCTGAAGTGTTCACAAACTCTGAGCTGAAGGGAAGTGGATGCTTTATTTAGTGTGTTTTCTAGGACACACTTGCCGAGGAAACAGGTGACTGTGTTCATAAAACATGTCGCAGTCACTTAGATGATTCAACCTTCAAGTGATGGCCATCACATACGGCACCATGGGGAATTTATAGCGACGCTTGCATGTCATAGGAGTGTTGTTCGAGTGAAAGCAAAAGGGCAGCGACAAGAAAAACGGTGCAAGAAGTGCAAATGCTGAAACGTGACCTACACGTTGAGGACAGGGAGCCTTCCAACAATATTTCTTTCTTACTCTGGAACTATTTATACGATGAAAACTGAATCGGCGTCCGGTGGTGTACTTGCGAGTTTAAAGCTATATGACCACTTGACCGCTATGGGGTCCACAGCCTTTAGCTGTCACAGCTCAGTCTTAAATAGTGTGTTCTGTCTTTTCTCCCAGCATGCTTTGCAGATAAAATCTGCTACTAAAGAAGGTTCCTCTTCTAAAGCACAACTCAAGTTTTTCATAATCATCTTAACCAGAAGAATGTCAACATTAATGGAGGACATTTTTCTAAAAAGAACATCCCTTATGTCCTCATAGATCGGACAGTAAAACAGAAATGTATCTAATTTTCAATTTCCCCTGCGAGTTAATTTCCCTTTCACTATATTTCAAATCATACAGAAGGCTGCAAATGAGCATTAATGTTAATTTCAAGGAAGAATGTGTGACTTTTTGATCCAGTAAATGTCGCCCTTGAGCACCAGCATGAAACCAAAACAAACTGCTGTTTGGCCACACCTCCTCTGTTCTGAAGCCTCCGCTCTCCTCCAGCGGCACACCTCCAACCCCTCTCTCCCCTCACGTTGTCAAATTGGAACGCAAGCGGAAGACAACATTGTCCTTGTCTCTAGCTGCATTGTTGTGTTAGCAGGCTAATGTTAGCGCTCTTTTGTTAGCTCGTAGCTTCGCGTTGCATGTAAGTTTACACAGGATGACCCTGATCTAAAAACTCTGATCTAAGTTGAACAGTTTCATACGCAAGGTCATCCCGTCCATGTAAACATGTAAACACGGCTCTGACGACAACACAACCAGCAGCACTTGAGCTTCTCACTCATTGTAGACAGTCATGAGATATTTACAGAGGATATTGATTTCTGCTTTATTTATGTGTAAAATGTCATATTCTTCCTTTAATTCCAATCTTAAATTTCTCTGCCGCGTCAACATATTTATTTCCTCGATTAATCTCATTTGTAATCTGCAAATATCATTATTCTTATTGTTTTTTTTAACTTGGCCAGCGGAGTTGTTGGATTCCCTCCCACTCCTCTTCACCTCTGGAGGAGACTCCTCAGCCTTTGTGCTCTTTGAACACTCGGAGGAGAAGGTCACACTCGGAATAAATAAGAAGGCAGGACTGAGTCAGCACTCTGAATACATATACAGTAGTTTTTGTTTGCTAAAGAACAAACAAATTCTTATAGACATGGCCTTCCCTTGGACCCGTTGTATAATGAGAGAGTTTTTTTTATTTTATTTTTAAAGCAGTGTTAATGTAAGAGCAGCTGTCAGCTTTATAGAAATAGCCCTTTGGTTTAGTTATTTGAGGCATAAACACAATAAATCCAAAGAGCCAGCATTTCTAAGAAACATTTTTTGAAGTCTGTTGTGTGGAAACAGATGGAACCGACCGGTTCGTTGTCATCGCTCGAGGTAGTTGTCACAATCAACATCAAAACGAGCCGTGCACACAAGAAAACATCGGCTATTTAAGCGATTATGTTGCTGTCACAGTCTCAAGTGTTTCTGTGTTTGCAAGAGTGTGGTGTGTGTGTTTTTTTTTCGTTTGGGGTGTGTCTCATTACTAATAGAGGATTACCCCGTTGGCATTTGTAACAAGTTTAACTAAACACTTTACAGTGCTGGTGCCTGAGACTCATTCACAGCCACAGGGGTCCCAGCGCACATTGAAAAAATTAGACGGTAAAATAAACTCCATATCCTGAAGGGCTTTCATTGTTCAAATCAAGCAGCCAGGTGGCAGAAGGTAGAAGGTAAGCTTTACACAGCCTGAACGTCGGAGACAGAATGTGTAAACACTTCATTTTTTTTGTTGGTGTGTCTCAGGTTTAAACGCTCAAAAAAGATGAAAAGCTCAGCGAGAGGCTGTCAGGGACGGTTAAAGGGTTTCAGAAACATTATTTAGGACTCTCTTGCAGACAGGAAACCAATAGTGTTGATGGGAAATCACATGCAGAACAAGCTTGAGTGAATCATATCTTTATTTTTCTTTCAGTCCTTATCAAAAGTTAAACTTGGTTTCCTGAGGGAGTGATGTAAGTATTTAGATGGACGGCTTAATCATGACCACTGTAGATAAAATGTCAAGTCTGAGATATCTCAACACTTGTTGATCCCCTGACTTTTCATCAAGGGCTTCAAAAATCCCAAAACTTCTTTTGGAGTAAACAAGAAATCAACTTAACCATAGTGATGCTATCAACTGATCTGTGGACTGCTGTTCTAAAGAGGGATGTTCCTATAGATATTTATAGATATTAATTTGAAAAATCCATTTTCATTGATCTGATATCGATGCATAAAATCCACAAATCTATCTATCAATAGGCTAAATTCCCTTTCCAATGTATCTATTGAAATCAGTTCGTCTGCACTGGCTTCTCATTGGCTCTTACATGTCAGCTGATCACAGATTCGGCCTCTGATTGGACGACAGACCAAAACAAGGGCAAAACAAGATTGCTGCGTCTGCATCTCATTTTCCTGTAGAGGCAACGTCAATATAAATTCAAGCTAGATGACATGTCTAAAGTTAAGAAAAAAACACTCAGAAGACAGTAGATGGTAGTGTTGTAATCAAGACCAAACTAAACGAGACCAAGACATATCTGAGAACAGAGTGCTCCGAGACCGAGACAAGACCAAGACGACTGAAAAATCATCATCTTGTGTTCAGTAAGCCTTTCACTCACTTAGACCAGAACACCAGGAAAGTTAAGACTGTAACCTGGGGATAAAAATGAATTGAAATTTTTAGACTTTATGAAATAAGCGTATTCCTACTAATCACAGTGATGACAAGGAAAAATAGCCTATAAGTGGTGGTCTTTTTAATCACTTAGCCTTTTTTGTACCAATTACACAAGGTAGAATAGTCCACCTCTTTGAAATTATGCTTATGACTTTACTTCAAGCCTTGGCTGTACTCATGGATCACTCAAATGTTTAAATGCTGAAATAGGAGTAAACTTCTGCTAATCATCTTCATATTAACATTGTGAGGGTTCACAAGAATGGTAGCCTGCTTCCTGTAGCATTGGACAAAGTAGACCCCTCACAGAAACTGTGAGTTGTGACTTTTTGTCAAAATAAATGTCACCATGTTTTAAAATAAACTCTTATTTTTTAGGAACAGAAGTGGCATTGAGGAGAAGGCACACCAGCATCCACCAGGACCAAAGTGACATTTGCAGGTATGTTTACATGCTGCAGCTGAGAAGCTTATTAGGAGTGCTAGACGCAAAACTAATGTGAGCAGAGATCATATTTGACAGCAGGGAAGGTTGTCGTGTGTTTATGGATCTATAGGTTCGATAAGAGCGTGGCATTAGCAGTAAAGAAATGTTGGTCAGAGTCTGCCTGATGTGTTGTGTAACACTCAGCTGTCCTGGTCAGTGTATCTGTCTGTTTTGTCTCAGAACCCAAGGTTTTACTGTTTTATGCTAAATTTAAATGGTTGAATTGAAATAGATTCTTGACTCTGTATATGTATAAAACTATTTTTAAGGTTGCTTTCTTACATGAAGTCCGATGGACTCTTTGCGATTCAGGGGGGAAGGTGCAACAGTGTTACATTTTTCATCTGGTTTGGTTTTCCATCAGACTGCACAAAGTCAAGCGCACTAAAAATCAACCGAGTTGGTGCTGTAGCTCTGGTCAGCAGCTACTGCCATCCAGACTAAAGCTGCACTATGACCTGAAAGTCAACGACAAGACAGTGCAAGAATGGCATCCTGTAGCGTGGCACAGTTTGTCAGTATTTTGATCTATAAAATGGAGATAAAGTCATGTGTCGGCTGTGTCAGGTTAAACTGACATAATCCACCGGAGCCATGTGTAACCACATTTAGCACAGGCATGTGGATGTTAACCTGCAAGGAGGACTGAAGTCTGGTGTGGATAGCAATGCTAATATTAGCCACTTTCTGCAAACCTTTTTGACACCGTTTAAAGATGGCCAAATTTAACCCATTTTGGTTCACTTCCTTTGTTTTGTCTGGAACGTGTTCTCACCTACGGCTAACAGAACTCTGGTGCACTTGGAAGTGAACCGAGACCCCTGTTTTTTAAACAGACCAGAGTTCGGTTCTTTGGTCTGCACTAGAGTTCATTTGAGCATTTACACCACCTCAAACCAAACAAACTATCCCACAAAGTGCTCCAGAGTTTGTTTCAAACGGACCAAACGGCTATAAGGTGTGAATGCACCCTAAAGCTCTTTGCTGCCACTCAGGGTTTAAAGGGACACACACATATTCATGAGCTACACCCTTTTCACGCCGTTTGCGTCCATTAAGCAGTATTGGTGAAATTAATTTCTTGGCTGCCCTGCATTTCCTCAGCTGAATTCCCATTTGTTAACCGCCTCTCAAAAGTTATTTAACCGTATCTGCTTCTTAACCCAAATGTCTCCATCAGGTCATGTGCAGGTCAGCTCCATGTCATCGAAATCAAACAACAAATAATTAACTTGTCAAAAGGTTAGCTTTGTGGCATAGAGAAAAGGGGGAAAAAAGAACCCTGCAGGAGCTTCTGTCTCAAAGACCTTTGATTTAATAGAGGCAATATTTAATGTTGGATATCTTATCACATGCTCATTGTGGTGTAACTGCAGGCTGTAGACCTTTTAACATTAATAGCTTCTAAAGTGTGAATTCAACATGAAAGAAAGACCTTTTCCTTTTTGTTCTGTAATTGAAAAAGGAAACTGAACTCTCACATTATGAAAACTCAGAAATGCCACACACGGTGGTGTAAACAGATATTAGGAGTGATCACAGCTGCTTGACACCACCAGGAATATTTCACAGTCCCGACTTTGCAAGTTAAAGGTGCAAATTACACACCGATTAAGTCTTCATTATAACAATAATATGCTTAACCCTTAGAAAGTCCATGCAAAGCAGAGTCAGACCTTTTATCTTCTAATGTTCACAGTTTAAAAAAAATGAATCTGAAGGTGCTGTTGTGATGTCTGTGAAGGGAGCAAACTGTCAAAACACATTTGATTCACTCTCATTTTCTGTGATAAGTTAATTTCAGTAGTTTTCTTGAAGTCTCGACTTAGTTGTAATTGAAATTTTCCCGACATTTATCTCGAGATAACAAATCTTCTTTTCTTGTCTAAAAAAAAAAAACGGATCATTTCCTGGTGATCTAGAAAACCAAACCATAGCCCGGTCCCTGTGATTGGCTGGCCTACAACAGCCCATGCCCTCACTAATGAGCTATGCCGAGTCTATTTCAGTGGTTTATTTTGTGCTTTTTCCACACTGAAGATGTAAGGTACAGAAGTGAAGAAAGAGAGAAAACAACCAGAAAATACTTGCCATGAAAAATCGTCAATGAATGTATAAATGTTTCAATGATATTTGAATTGTTAATGACCTTGTTAATGATGTGTTTCAAAAGCTTCATTTTAAAAGATCAAACCAGGTGTAACACATCTTTACCACCAAAATGGCCGCTTTATTTTTATGGTTAAACCAAATGTGTACTGTAGCTGTTTTCATCATGTGAAAGTCTACAACAGCAATGTAATGAAGCTGCGCCATCATTACACCTGAACACATTCATATTGATTCATCAGTGGTGTTATATTGGTGTTAATTCACATTGCGTTGCAAAAGAGCACGGCACAACAGGAGCTCCACAAACACACACACGTACAGAAATGCACACACACGGCACTGTTCTCCCCCGATGACTCCAGGGTTCCCGTCTCGACCGATCCCCTGTAATGCCTCTGTTACTACCTCCGAAGCAGGCCCAAAGGGAGATCACATGATCCCTACCAATTACACCTCTGCGACATTCATATTGAAAAAGAAAACGTCACAGGGGCGTAAATATCGCAACTTGAAACAGCAGTCTGATTAGGACTTCAATCTCAGGGATGGCCTTCTCGGTGTGCAGACCAGTAGCGTCACAGTTGCACATCAAAGGCTGACCCTTTTCCAAGGCTCCTTCTCATGCGTCTGAAAAATAGCTTCTACTTTTTACAGGATAAGAAGGATCCATCAGGTGCATCCTTCATGGGCCAACATATCCTTCAAGATTCACGGTGTGCCAATTCAAACAAGATAGCAGACTTTTCAAGCAGCCAACAATTACACTTCTATGTGCCAAACTGCCGCTAAGGAGGTGCCTAGAACTTCAAATTTAGAAGCTTAGGAGTGTGAAACAGTTTAGGAGTGTGAAAGCGGTTCTCTTTCACACATTTAAGATTAAAGTGTAGCTGATTTTAAATTTAAGGAAAAGCTCAATTTCCGCAACATTTTCCAATAACCCGAGTTGAAAACTTTCTTGCAATCTAAATATTGATGACCTCAACCTTGCAGCAATCTGACACTGAAGCCAGACAATCACACCACAAGCAGAAATAAATGCAACTTCTCATGAACTCACTGAAATCTATAAATCTCATCAATATTGCCATGTTTTTTTCAACAGAAATCCACAATAATTTAAAAAGCCCTTCTGGTCAAATATGACCACCTCCTCAGTAATGTATCCCCAGTATAGTCCTTTAAAGTAATGACTCCCAGACAAACTCCTACACTCGGCCTAGTGTTGCAGTGAAGACCACACTAACCGAGACCAGAGTGCTCCGAGACCCAGACACAAAAGACATTTAGGGATCGAGACCGAGTCAAGACCAAGACCAAGGCAGGGCGAGACCAAGACAAGACCAAGACAATAAATAGCAATGAAAATCATCATCTTGTGTGCAGTAAGCATCTCTCTCACTTAGACTGTAACACCGGGAAGGTTGCGACCAAGACAAGACCCGGTAAAAATGCTTCAGATTCCAGGACGAAACTGAGACCTTCAAAAATTGTTTTCGAGACCGGTCTTGGGAATACTCTAGCCTAACACTAGCCTACACAGCTGCAGACCTATAATTCATGCTCCACCTTGTATACCCATGATGTGTGTTACCCGTGAAACATTATTACAGGGCTTCACTTATCTCACACTGACTGTCAGCAGTGGGTCTCCCCCCCCTCCCCCTCCCCCCTTACACACACTTTCACACTTTGCAGCCTCAGGAATTATGTTCATGTTCTCCAATCTTTTCTAATCTGTTCCTCATTTTGCTCAATATAATCACATCTGGGTAAACTGTGTGGGTTACTGCACACAAACCAATAGATTGCTCTACAACTGTGATCCCTTTATATTCAAAGGCGTCTCAGCATGTACAGTAAAGTGATGGTCTCTCAGTATGGTTCTTATATACTATATATAGGTCTGCCAGCTTGTTGTCTCTCTCTCTCTCTATAAGAAGACATGTTGTTCTTGTCAGTTTTTTTTACATTTCTCTGCACAGCTGATATCCTCATCCTATCAAGGTTGCAGTGCTTTCACTGGAAAGATGTTTTCCTTTAATGTCTCGCAATATCCTTGAAAGGCAAATGTACATAATAACACAAATGCATCAACTCTTCACAGCAGGCCATGTTGCCTTGTTTTCGGCATCAAAGTGCCCCAAAAAAACCCCACACATCTTTGTTCTTTGCATGTTCTCAATCTCTTGAGCTGAAATCGATTGAGGTTGCATGATTTATATTATCTTAATTTGCCTTCATCTCAAGGTTCACGCTCAGAACACGCTCAGAATTGTCTGACCTCTCCTTGCACTATTTGTTGATCATGTAATTCTAATTTTTAAGTAGTTTTTTTTTTATACATATACAGTTTCTTCTTGTCTGTTTGATCTGTGAGGGAATCACATGAAAGATATCCACATACATGGAGAATTGATTTCCATGCTTTGACACATATGTTCTTTTGCTCACATCCTCATTGTTGTTTACATCTTTTTTTTCTTTTTTTTTTTAAATATGATGGGTTATTTCTTTTTAAACATAAATACAGTCACATCTGTGATTTATTGTTTAGACTGGATATTAAAAAAGTGTGTAACCTATGTATAGCAAGTGAGTGCGCTTAGCACGCTTGAGCATTTACACAAAAATAATTCACAACTGTACTAAAATGGTATCTTGAGCTCACTACTCACAGCGGGGTCAGCCCTATGTTCCCACAGCCCAATGTTTCCACATTTCTAAGATTTTTTTTTCTTCACATTTCTAAGATTTTTCTTAAAATTAGGCCCTATGTTCCCACAGTTCCCATATTTATAAGATTTTTCTCAAAATTAATTTGACTGATCTGACCAGAAGCTAGTCAATGCAAGGCCTCTGTGCTTCTTAGTTTAGTTTGTTTATTTAAAAGGACAATGTGCACTGACATTAAATGTTTGCAATAAACAAAGAGATGGGTGCACCAGTTTTAGCTAAAAGCTACGTTCCATCTGTAGTCCATTGCTACTGGATAATAGGTTGGGTGTAATTGGCTACCAAATTGGGAGACAGGGGGATAAAATCTGATACAAATTCATGAAAAAGAAATATGGGAACATAGGGTTGTAGGAACATAGGCACGCTCCCCTAACAGCACAGGATGCAATTTAGGTTTCTATTGTTGGGTTTTGGGATGTAAATGTAGAACGTCTTTTACACATTTAAGTCAAGGGCTCTTGTCAAAAATGTCCAGAAAATTATTGATACAGAGGCCATTTTCCTCTTAAAGGAGATCTAGCATTCTCACTTTCACCATTAACGAGAGATGTGTAGCTCAAAAACCTCCTTATTTATCTGATAGTGGTGCCAGTAAAAACCCTTATTTCAGCCCCTTTGCTTGAAACCGTTCATTTCAGGTGCTGTCTCTTTAAGGCCCCCCTCCCCATGTGCTAACTTTCCTCCAATTGGCTCTGTTTGAGTGAGTGGAAGCATTGGAGTGAATATGACTTGTCACAGATGTACAACATGAACATTGTAGTACCACAGAGGTTGTGCCTCCCATTCTTAGCATTCTTAACATTGCCACTGTATGACGATACCATCAACTGTATAAAACATGGACATTGTCTCAGTGATGTCACCCGTTGGTTTCTTAAGTGCAGTATTGAAGCCCAACGATGGCAAAACTGTCTCAACCTATAGATTTTTTTTTTTTTTTGTGACCCTGTATAAACCAGCTCTCTCAGAACGCTCCGTTTTGGTGTGTGTGTCTCTTTAAATGCAATGAGTTTTCCCAGTAGACATCACTCCTCTGTAGCGAGTATAAAAATGGCGGACCTGCGCAAAAGTTTTGTTCTAGACTGGGGATGGAGTCCATGGGTGGAGATACCAGGGGAGGGGAGGGGATTTTTTTTTTTTTACCAGAATCCCACTGTGACATCACAAGGAGAGCAAATTAGAAACAGAGCATTTTTCTGTGTTGTAAGACTTATGCAGACCACCAACAAAGGACTGGATGGGTTTATTTCACATGTTGTGGGTCAGTAGACACTCAGGTTACCCAAATATTTGTTCAAAAACAATGTAGAAGTGGATTTTTCATAATATGTCCCCTTTAAGGGCAGAACCAGGTGAGCTAATGACAAACACAAAAGGCTTTACTTTGTTCCGCCAATTACTAGAATTAATCTTCAGAAGATACGAATGAGCATTTTTTAGTGGCGACAATTTCCCGAACAAATTATCCACTCACTAAACGTCTGAAAATACGCTCCACATAACACTCATGAATACATTTGTATCAACATATATTTTATTATTTGTGCATTCATTTTCAACTGCAGCGTCTTTAAAAATAGTTTCCCCCTCACGTTTAGCTGTGAAAGGTATGCAGCTGACACTCGATACTTTAATGACACATTAGACGCAAAGTCGATTTTGAATTGCGTGTCAGAACGAAGCCTTTTTTTCTTTTTTTTTGTCAGCACCTGTTCTGAAAGTGTGCGATCAATCAAAGCACATTCAAACACTCTTTTGATATGTGAGATTGCTAGGAGGACTTGGGATTTAGTTCCCACAGGCGGAGTGGAGCACCTTTGAGCCCTAATGATGTAAACTAGTGGCAAAGAGAACTGTCTGCAGGGGCATTAAGATGAAATTGCTATTTGAGAGCCTGTGTTCTCCTGCTGCATGAGAGAGCTGCAGTCGACTCACCTCTTCACGTGTTACAACGCTGATAATTAGAAATCACTGGGGTGCACTTTGGTTTGGAGGAGGCCCAAATCAAACCAACAGACAACATCGGTGTGCTGTTGATGTTTGTGGTTACACTGGTTCCAGAAATGAGGCATGAAGAGAGCAGAGTCTACTGTGAAGGAGGGTGAAAAATCGAAGCACTCAGTTCCACAACATTTGTACACATACTGTATGCTCCAATGCACCTGTATACTATTGAGTATTTTTTCAAAACCTCACTTCCTTTCACATGTATATGGATGTTTAAAAACACACACACACAGGCATCATTTATGCACAAAGTGGAAAAGCTGCAGCCACACGTTTTTTTTTTTTTTTTTCATGAAGCCAGCATTTTCTTATTCTTAGCAACTGAAGTGCTGTGTTTGTAAACTTTTCTAAAAAATGGCAGCAGAAGCATGACGAGTCATTGAGTGTTGCATGTTGGGACCTTTAACTTGTTGCTGATTAACGACCTAATCCATCTAAATTACCTATTAAAAAACGCCTGCAGTTGATGCAGATGTTTCCCGTGTCTCTGCACAGCTGCAAAATGTGTTGGTCTTGAAATGCATCTGGGCTAATCAGAGACTCAAACGCAGGAATATCAACAAGACGCAAAGAAAAGTTTAAAAAAAAAAAGACTGCCTTTACTAAAAAAATTGTCAGAGTCAGCTGTAGCTCAGTTGGTCGAGTTGGTTGTCTCTCAACAGGAAGATTGGAGGTTCTGCAGCCACATGTCCGATGTGTCCTTGGCAAGACACTTTTGCTTCCACTGCTTCGGTGGCGGCTTATGAGTGTGTATGGGAATAGGTTTAGTTAATTCTTATGGTCACTTTTGCATAGAAACCTCTGCCGTCAGTGTGTGAATGTGTAGGTGTGACCTGCAGTGTAAAAGTGCTTTGAGTAGTCAGAAGACTAGAAAAGCTCTATACAAGCTCAGGTCCATTTACCATTTACAAATAAGTAGAATCAATTGTCATTAAATTAGGGGACAGTGGGGAAAATCCAGAACACCCTCAGACAACCTTGTAGTTATTGACAGTTCTTGAAAGCAATATAAAATTATACAGGGTCGACATAGGACCAAATCATGGGCAGGTAAGTCATAAAAACAGCTGTAGATAACCAGAGACTAGGAGCTAAGATTGACTAATAAGTGTTCTTGCACAAAAACTGGACTTTGTCATTAATGCACTTAAAACCACAAGCTCTAAAAGGCTTATATTTCTAGTCTCACTTTTCCTTGTTTAATTTAAACCACCGGTAAAACTTTGCAATCAACAGCAAAAAAAAGTGGCACATGAAGGCATAGCTTGGACATGTGAGCTGAGAATCACAGTTTTTTTTTTCTCCATCGGTTTTCCATGCAGGAATCTATTGCCTTAATTTCTATACCTGCCTACACGTGGTGGAAGGACCTTTTTGTTTGGGGATAGTTCATTATTGTACCATTGTAGGTCTTTCATGTTCATTTTATTTTAGCTTTTAAACTGTTCATGCATACAGTCCATGTTTTGTCCAAATTAAAAAATACTGACAGGGATTTTCAGTTTCCAAACAATCCACTGTGTAACCCTGACAAAGTGTCTTTGTGAACTTTGTGAAGCTCAGTGGTTACATTGTTTTAATCGGATTAAGAAGCTGCTCGGTGCTACATAAAGCTGCACAGTTTTAATTCTGTATAGTCCAGAAATATAACAAAGTTATTGGAGGCTGAATTGAGATTTGATATGAACAGCTTTTGAAACATGACTGAGTGACAGTTGACATTTTGTACCTTTTTTCTTTCTCACCTGAGTGAATGACACGGGCTTATGTTAAAAGCAGCAGCAGCTGAGAAAATTGAGCAATCACAGTAACCCGGGAGGTTTTTCATCTCCATGATCCAAAAGCGACCGCTGCAATTTCTCCGTCTGGTTGTGATTACATTATCAGTGCATGAAATTTCATTATATGTTGATCAGATCTCTTAGAGAAGGTCCAAATTAGAAAACAAAGCATCCCTGATCATTTGACATTCAGGATGTCAAGCCTTTCCAGTGCAGGTGTTAACACTGGAGTGCATTTCAATGGGAGCTCTCTGCAGATTGGTACAAACCCTCTCCATCCCACAATGCACTGTCAAAATACAGTCACTTTACTGATGTGCATTGTGCATTTACAATGGAGAATTTATCACCTGACTAGCTGTCTTTGCATTATTCATTGAGCAGCGAGTGAGACTGCAATCTGAATGCAGACAACGTGGTATTCACACTCCGAGCTATATGACAGCACTGTCTTCTCAACGCCCTTGTTAAAACTCCGCTTTGGGTAACGGGAGGCAAAGACAACCCATAGCCTCATTACAGCCGCTGCTGCATTTGTCGAACACTAACAGTGGAGAGAAATGTGAACTGTCATTTTAATGCCCTTTGCAAGAGTTTCCTCATTCATTTACAAGTAAAGTCAGCATGGTGGAACTTAAACTCAACACCCTTTCTGACAAAAATGTTTCCTGTTTGTTTCTGCACCAGCGGTGCCTATTTGCAATACAAAACAAACAACTGCTGTAAATGGACAAAAAAACTGTCCATGAATGTACATTATCAGTACATACATCTGCTAAGAGGGATCCTGGTGATGATCAATCGATGGTCAATGGTAAATGGACTTAATCTTGTATAGCGCTTTTCTTCTGACTACTCAAAGCACTTTTACAGCGCAGGTCACACCTACACATTCACACACTGATGGTAGAGGCTGCTGTGTAAAGTGTCCATCAGAAGTAACTAATCCCATTCATACACATTCATACGACACAGACGAAGCAGCGGTAGCGATTCAGGGATAAGCGTCTTACCCAAGGACACATCAGACATGGTGCTGCAGCAGCTGGGGATCGAGCCCCCGACCTTCCAGTTGAGAGACGACCGACTCAACCAACTGAACCTCCGCCCCCCCTGATCAAAACCGTTCCTACACAAAGAGAGGGTCTTAGATGAACACATTAATTAGCTACTGTTACTTGCTAGTGGGTCAAAATTACTCCGTAACGTTGTTTTCTTGGAATATTTGTATTTTTTCCGGTTTCTTTTCCAATGCTTAAAAGTAGAGGAGGAACCGGTAGACTAGTGGTTAGTGTGTGCGTCCCATGGACAGAGGCTACAGTCCATCAAGCGGACAGCCCGGGTTCGTATCTAACCTGTAGCTACTTTCCTGCATGTCGATTTCTCATTGTAACGGAAAAAAAAAATATATATATGATAATTCCAACATGAAATCTTCTGGTGTGAACCAAAATACAATACAAGTGAATATTGTTGACCAAAATGACAAAAAAAATGCCTATAAACACATTGCTTCTTATACGGCAAATTTTTCCGATCCGCTTATGAGAGAGTCTAAGGTCCAATCACTTTATCAGGGTTACCATAGCAATCACATTAAAAGAAATCTGTTTTGTTGTCATTTTGGAAACCTTATCAGAGGTTTAATCTGCCAAAACAGATAAATACTCCTCAGTGTGTGCAGGCTTTTCAAACAAACACAGCCACTTGCTGTACTGAAGGTCTGCTTCACTACTTCAGAAGGTAATTGCTGCTTCAGGTATCTGATGGTTTGTTCTTGAAGCTAACTGGTTACTGGCAGGGCTGATTACTTAGAGTGACCTGAGCTAAATGCTTCCCTTCACTATAAAAACCCTGCGCAGACACTGTGTTCATGTGTTGTGTTTGGGTTCTTTTATGGTCTTTGTCTCCTTCAGCTTTGATCCAGCTCATTCATCTCAAGTCAACCCATATCAATGATTGATAACACATTTACATATTGTTTGTTTTTTTGCTATTAAATATATTAATATTTTATTTATAAAGCACATTTCAGCAACAACACAATTCAAAGTGCTTCAGTGCACTATAAAACTGCCATCTTCATCTTTTTATCTTCTCACTCAGAACTAAATCACTAATATGTGTTAAAAATTAAAGCTTTCAGACAAGTTAAGTCATCTAGTTTTATCAGCAGTGACAGTCGGGGTAAAGAGTCAGAACTTATCTCTTCTGAATAACTATCTCGTTACACCTCTCCAATCTTCCCGAGGGATTTAAGGCTAAAGATGTGTGTACATCAGTGAAAAATCGGCCGTCTCTAGCAGTCTTGTTAAAATCTAATTGGCTATTCTTGTAAGCTCTATTCATACACTCGCTCTCACTGTACCACCACAGCACTGCCCTCCCAGAGTGCCTGACACACTAACCTTTTCATAGCTGTCTCTAAATGGCAAAAGATCAAAAAATAGAAAGAGTCAGCGAGCAATCTACCTCTGGGTCTGATTCATATTTTATTCTACCAAGTAGGTTCCTGTGACCAGCAAATCCATGTTAGGCAATGCTACAGTAAAACCAAAGGAGTCCAGTTTAATATATCTGTCTGAAATAATCGCAATTGAACAAATGTTGTATTTAATTACAAGGAAACCAATTCAAGCCATTTTAACTGTAACTGAAAATAAACTTAGTGGACCCAGTGGGGCTGTAGTGTTTAATGAACAACTGTCAAGGACCCACCTCAGGGGAAAATGTGGCTTAATGGTTTTAACAGTGCAAGTCCTCAGTTTGTTATTGCAAACAGTTTTTGATGCTTTGATCCTTTTGTTTGACAGAACTTAATAAATGATATGACAATGTTTTAAACATTTTTAATATAGGACTGTGAAGACTGTATTCATTTGAACAAAACAGAGCGCTTCAGGCGCTCCTTTGTGCCCACTGCCATAAGACTGTATAACAGCAGCCTTTGACAACAATAACAGTCCCTCCTTGACACAAAAACTTCACCCCCATAAAACACTACCCACATGACCTGCTTCATTATTATCATTACTAACATTGTATTATTATTATTATTTAGCATCAATATATATATATATAAATTATACTGTACAGTCTATATATTTGATTATATTAGTCTATATTATATAACATTTCATTATATTACACTATATTGTTCATATTGCACTATATTATATTATACTACATTATATTATATAACTGCACTCTGCATTACTGTGGTACACACTCTCTTCTCTGCTGTTTTACATTACTTGCTGCTATTTATCACACCAAGTCACTTTAATCATCATTTGTCACTTTATCTTGCCATTCTCTGCAAATACTGTCTTAATTTCCTGCATAGTTAACTTCATCATTCATTTTGTACTTGTATATACCCCCTATTTGTATGTATTTTATCTAATCTATTCTGTTTAATGTGTATTTTGTATTTTGAGCTTACTTGTCTGTGCTGCTGCAACGCCCGAATTTCCCCTCTGGGGATCAATAAAGTATTATCCTATCCTATCCTATCCTATTTCCAAAACCTTGAACAAAAGGGGACATGAACTACTTGGAAAAAAAATCATGTTGAGAAAATCTGATGATGATCGATTGCTGAAAGGTGAATTTCACATTTAATTATTACTTCCTTGTCATTACACCATATGCAATTTGATTAAATAAAACTCTACTGAAAGTAGTTTTTTACCTAATGATTTATTGGACAAGGGGAGTGTGGTAGGGGCCTGTCAACCTCGATTTAAAGAAAAACTTAGATATAACTAATCAAACGTTTCTAATCAACAAGTTATCGAAGGTACAATTTGCACTTTACATATGTTTTTATTCATTTCTTTACATTAAGGTCAGAAAATACTTCTTATGTTGACCTTAAATCACAAATATTGGAGAGTTTTGCCGGGGTACCTCAAGGTTCAACACTGGGACCTCTGCTTTTTATTTTGTATATAAACCCAACTAACATTTTTTTGACTTGTGACTTGTCAGATGTATGATTATAATATGGTCAGATACACCGGTCAGCCATACAAATATAACCACCTGCCTAATATTGTGTCTGCGCCAAGACAGCTCTGACATAACAAGACATGGACTTCACTAGACCATCGCTCCACACACATCAATGTCGCTGTTGCCTGTTCACCAGTTTTCCTTTCTTTGTTTGCTTTTGTAAGGCATTTCAGACTGGATACACCCCACTGCAGAGTTGGAGCTGCTCTGACCAAGTTTTCTAGTCATCACAACTTGGCCCTTGTCAAAGTCACTTACAATCCTAAACCTTGCCCATTTTTCCAGCTTCCAACACATCAACTTGTGGTACAAAATGTTCACTTGCTGCCTGACATATCCTACACACTGACAGGTGCAACTGTTAGGAGATAATCACTGTTATTCTCTTCACCTGTCAGTGGTCATACTGCTCTGGCTGATCTGTGTAAGTCACAGCTGAACATCCAATCATCAGAATATCATCTTTATTTAAAAACCTAATGTTATACCTTAATATCAATAAAACTAAAATGTTTTATTCATAGACTGTAAACGAGCACCCAGAGAACACAGTAGCAGGGAAAAACTGTCAGTAGTTCATAAGTTTAAATATTTAGTCATAATAAAAGATTCATATCTCTCCTTCAAAAGACAAGTTAAAATGAATTAACAGAATTAAACAAAATTTGCCCTAATTGAGACACATTTGGAATGATTTACTACAAACACCTTGTAGTTGAACCACAAAAACTCTGACTTTTTTACTGAACCAACTTTGTTATAAGCTTGACATAAACAGGTAGAAAGATGTTTAAACTGAAGGACTTTCACACATTAAAACACTTTATAAACCTGATCTGAATACAATGGATAAAAGAAAAATGTATACCATTTTTCTAGTAAACACAATATGATTTCTCAGGCTGGGAAAGCATGATCAAATGAGCTGGAATTATACCTGAGTTTAAAAAAAATAAATTCAAGATAGGCCCCTCCTCGACTGATAGAAATTCTTAAACCAAATCACAACTCATCTACCAGAACTGCTTCAAGAGGGGATTGTAAAATATTTTATAGAAAAAGCACCTCATGGCAGACCTGTCAAGCAGCAGACACCTAAAAAGCCCCACCCACAAAATTATGGACCCTCAAATTTTTCATTGACCCCAATTTTGGAAGTGGAATAAAAAAACATACAAATAGATGAATGCATTGAATGTTGTAAAAGGTAAACCCACTAGATTTGCAAACACACTTATAACTATTGTGCATTCAATAACTCAGGCTTAGTACAATTACTGGTCTTGGCTTAGCAAATGCAAATTTACAAAATTGTTTGATTTGTAGAGCATTATCAAAATTAACAGAGGAGATGAGGATAAACTGTACAACAGTCAAAAATCAGAGCAGCTTGGCTCAGTGTTTTGTCTGTATCAGTTGAATGACAGGATGACTACTGTTTCCAGAACACCTATAGTTTGAGTCAGGCCGGGAGAAGATCAGCAGATTGTTCTTTTCTTTTGTTGGATCATTATGACAGCTGTGGTCCCAGGCTGTTCCTAGTGAGGCTGACTGACAGGCTGAGCGCTGTGGAGCTGACAGGCTTAGCATGTCCATTGGCAGATACAGATGTCACATGCACCACAGGTCCATCTCACAGCTGGGAATGGAGAACAGAACGGTCATCACCAGAGGGCCAGAGGAGACACAGGGCAGCTGTACGAAAAACACACAAAATATTTAGTGATTTGAAAGTCAGGTCGGGTCATGTTTCATTTGACCAGGTTGGACTCACTATTCTCAAAAACTTTATACTCAGCTTTTACCAGCAGGTCACACCTACACATTCACACACTGATGGCAGAGGTAGCTATATAAAGTGACCATCAGAAGTAACTAATCCCATTCATACACCGGGGTACATGGAGGTGACCTTTATTTGTGGAATTCAGATTCAGTCCAAAATTTATACAGTAAGAATAATTTAATAATTTTTGGATTAATAAATTGGTCACAATTAAATAAAAACCTACAGTTTGACTTAATCTGCTTGCATGCTGCGTATAAACAGCCTTCTAAACAAGCCAGCACCTGTTTAACATACCCGCTATAACAAGATGTCACACCAACCATGTTTCAATGCTAGAAATGTATAGAGATGTTAATTAGACCCAAGAATGGCCCACCAATAATCAGGCATGTAATGGAGAGGATGTAAAAGCTGTCTGAGTGTTGCCCGGCTCGTGTGACCTAATTAGATGTGACAAAGTTCAGCATCTCTTCGGGGAGGGATTAAGAACACATTGTGGAATGCAGGCCGTTTGGACAAAATCGATTATGACACTAATCCTTGATGAATAATGAATATGGTCATTTACCAAGAACGCTGCAGGGGGAAGTCCATTGTGCCATGATAAAATGATGCTTGGAGAGGTAAGCTGGGAAGGGCCATTTGTTAATACATGGAGGAAATGATAGGCACTGCTTCTCTGTGATGATAATGTGCCGGGCCCTGAGGCACCTGCTTAAAACCTTTTCAACCGTGGGTGAAAAGGCCAATCCAGGAAAGCTATTTAACTAATACGTTTGAATAGGTGTGAAATACCTGATGCCAAATAGTCAGTGACACAGGTAAGTTACCCGGTCCTCTGGGAGGATATAAACTCACTTCCCTCAAGCTGCGGTGCTTAAATAATTTAACACATAAAAGACTACGTGAGGGATGTGTTGACTGAAAATCAATTGGATGTCCACAGCCTCATACGTCTTTTTCCAGACTCTGGCACCGGCACTTCTTTAAAAGGTGCAATAGGTTTTTCCCTGCAGGGGCTCGACTCCAAAAGAACCTCAGAAATCCAGTGCATATCAACATTATACTCCTCAATTTAAACTCCGTAAATGTAAAAACATTCAGTGATACAACGTCCCTACAGTTTGAGATCTTTCTGCTATGCCAGTCATTAATAATTTATCCTCGCCTGTGGAAAAAAAAAAAAACAGGTAACAAAGATATCACTGCTTGACAATAATCCAGCATTGACCGTTTTCAACAAGAATTGAAATTCCACAAAGTGAGCACTAAACTTTTGTTTTGTACAATGTTGGCTAATCCTGTAGGATTGTAATTATGGAATAGAAAGTCGTTTGAGAACAATGCTATTTTGGATTTCTACAGTCCCTTTAGACACTACAACAGCCTCATTATAATCCTAAAAGTCATAGAGGCTCTTCAGATGGGACAAAAGTCTCTGAGCAAAACAGAAACAAGTAGCCCAACATTTATAATCCTGAGAGTGATGAGGCAGTTTTCTGATGGAGAAGGGCTGTCTGTCCATAATTAGACAAAAAATATTCTCACACAGTTGCCCCTTCTCGTCTCCTTTTTATGTCTATACACACAATAATATCCATGATTAAGGATTAGTGTCGTTATGGTGTTGGGTATATAGGCATACATAATGAAGTTATTTAATGAGTCTTTAAGTTCCTCAACTGATTCAAGTTAGAAAAAAGTAACAAAGGAAATAAATCATAATGTCATACATAATTTGCGTTTTCCTCATGTCCTTATTTCAAGCTTTAAATATAGTAATTTTGCATTTTCACATAATTTTGCCACTTGAGATGCATTAACAGACCAGTTGATGTATTTATGAAGTGGCTACCACCAAGTAATCCAACATGCAGGTGCCAAAACTACAGTTCCTCATGACCACTTGAGGCTGATTCCAAAAGCGAGGTAATCTCCATTATATATTAACTAACAAAATGAACAGCGGAAAAATAGACATGTACAGCCTAGTCAAGATATGGTTTTGGTTTCCAAAGATAATTTTTGTACTGATGACAACTGTAAAGAGGTTAGTTTTTAAAAAATAAAAGTCAATTGTTAACACGATATAAAATGGATTTGGTCATTGGTTAAATGTCTTGACTTCTAGTCTGCAGAGAAACTAGTTCAAAGGGCTTTTACACTATATGACACATTCACCTATTCAGGCCACATTCACACTGATGGCAGAGGTACTAAGCAAAGTGTCCATCAGTATTAACTTAAACCCATAAACACGCCTCTTACTATGCCACTTGGGAGCATTTTGGGGTTCAGTGTCTTGGCCAAAGTCACTTTGCCTGGGGACTGCAGGAGCTGGGGATCAAACCCCTGTCCTTCCACTTGAGAGACAACCATCTCTAACCAACACTGGAGGTAGAGTCAGTCAGTATTAAGGCTTGAAATTATTCATAATGTATGGTATAGTCACTTTGATTGACTGGTAGGTGCTTCTAGCTGTCAGATAGACTTCACTTCAGCTAATTGAACTAAACTGAACTCAGTATGTTGGCTATGTTTGTGTCGTTGGTACCGTATGACAATTATTTGTTCCAACATTGTACAAATAATATTTGGCTTACTTTGCAGTTAATTGTTCTCACAGAAGTCCAAGAAGTCTGCTCCAGCATGTTTGGTGAGGGGAAAATCTGATATGCATATTTACATGTTAGCATGTATCTGTCTCTCCACTCAGTAGCCCTACCTTGCTGGCTCACACTGTTTTTTCTTTCTATATACTCATTTATTTGTGGGGGCTTGTGCATATGTGTCTTGATTGTTGGTTTTTCCTGCAGATAAGATGTGATGAAGAGAGGGCAGAGCTTTTTACGTTTGTGTTGTGTCCTTCACTTGCAGCCTGGCAGCAAGTTTGCTAAGTGCCAAAAACTTTCTTAGCTTCTTTAGTATAACATCTCTGATGACCAACTCGCAAGAGAATCTCACTCTTTTGGAAACACTAACTTGTTCAGTCATCAGCTAATTAACTGCCAAACACACACTTCTCTCCAGCACCACCCTCTTGTCAAAATATGACACTCCTCGCTCCCAAAAACCAAACATAGCAATGGCCAAGGCTTTGACGTCATGTTAACTATGAGCATTATTTTTACAGTCTGTGTTGTTAACCCACAAATCAAACCTGCTTTATATCATGTCTGTGAAACTGACGTGGAGTAATGACACAGAAACACTGTACGCTCTCCTGTTTGTGTTTCCCTCTCTCTCTCCTCCTACGCTCAACACAGACGATGCATTGACAGCAGCTTTAGCTGGATCACTCAATTTGTAATAGTACCGGAGCTGAACTTCTGATTTATGAACAGTCAAGGGTCTACAAGAAGCCATTAACCATAGGGAGCATGCAGGAGTGAGACGTATACAAATTACATTAAAATGCAAGATTGTAACTCTCAGTAATTTCTGGGTTCTCAGGTGATTCTGCAGGTATGAGAAATAGTTCAAGTTTGGAAGAACCTAGTCCACAAGTGAATTGCAGTTTAATGCACATGGATGGTACAAATCAATTATTGTAATGAAATTGTAATGTAACATATTCGCTAAAAATAGTTGTTTGGATGGTGACAACATATGTCATGACAGACAATCCTGCCACGTCTAATATGTTAACTTAAGTGATATCCTACAGGAGAGAGGGATCTTGTACTGAATATCAGGAGTGCTCTAGCCTTACCTCAAGTGTGATGTTGCTTTTAAACAACAGTTTTAAAACCCCCATATCACAGAAAAACAGTAGAAAGACAACAGGTAATATATTTTGCTCCACCAATAAGTTAGGGCATTTTCCCATTAGGGATGATTGTTTCCGCCTGTACCCAAGCTCGATTGCTCGCCCCTCCCCCTGTTGGTCTATGTTCACATTAGTAACATTGTTCAATACCTGAGTACACTTGCGTATGAACAGTCTGATACAACACATAGCGGTAAACGCATAGTTGGTTTGCAAATCTGCCAAAAAGCAGAAAGAAGAAGAAGGAACCATGGCAGCCACTAGTGGATCATCCAACTGTGGATGTTTACGACAGTTTTTGAAGCAACAGGAGCCGTTTTTAACAAGTCATATAGCTGTCCACTTCCTTGTTTGAGGTTTGAGCACATCTCCTGCTGACCGTACTCGAGAACACATGAAACGTGACCGAGACCACCTTTTCAAGTGGACTCGGACACAGTAACCCGCGTACGGTACAAGTATGGTACATTTATGTGCACACTGGTCAAATGAACTGGACTTTGGGGTCAAGCGTACTCAGATCTGGGCCCAGGTCCCTAGTATGAAACCACACTTAGTCACTAATCAGTCAATTCCACAACTTAAAGGAGACATATTATGCTGATCTGTATTTTAAAATATATTCTACATAAAATGTGACAATGATGGACAACCCTGGTACCTCCAGTTTTAGCACAGTATAGGGCTGAATACAAAACTCCTCATTCTATTGTTTTTGAGCTGCTTATGTCACTGCTTGTTTGTTTTCTGAGGGAAAATTGCAAATCAGGTTTGTGTGAATCTCTGAGTGTTTATGAAATACACCAGGCTTAACTTCAGATTGTTGGTTTTGATTAAATTCCACGAGTTTGGACAGAAACATTTCTCAGAGCAAAAAAAAAAATCTGCTTTGCAAAGACACCAAAACTCAGCGAGGCATGCTTTCAAGGCCTTGGAAGTTCCACAACGTCAAAGCGCGCTGATCCAAGCATTTCCATCTCAACAATGGTTGTAGTAATTTCAATGATTTGACAGGTACATCCTCTCTCCTGACAGAGTCGGGCTATTACAAAGAGCCTGTGATTCACATATGGGCTGAGTAAAGACAGTTTTACCTGGTACAAAAGCCCACCATCATTCCCTATTCTCCTGTATTCTCTCAGAATCTGCTATTGAAGCCACAATATAAACTCTGTTCATGTGTGCAGACATGCAGACACTACAACAGATGCTCAAAGAAATATGCCGCTTCCTGGTTCAGCCAGCTGCTTAATGAAAATACCACGTTGACCTAAGAATTTACATAACATATTGCAGTTGTCAGGTGAAAATCTGTCGTCTGAAATGTGGTGGAAAAACATTGTGGTTTGTGTTTATTCCACTCACAATTTAGGGGCCGCATCCTTCGGAGGGCACATTTGAGGAAATTAGGACACAGGTGAAGGCTCCTTTAACTGCATCCTTCTTTCCTATAGGCCAACAAAGGATCCATCCGATGTATCCTACGTGGCCCTGCATATCACAAGATTTATTGTGCACCAATTTTAACGAGCTGGCAGACTCTGAAACCGAGTAACAGGCTTTAAAAACTGAATTGGTTCAACTCAGTCAAAAAGCTACCGATACTAATGTTAGAAAGGAGGGCTTGAAGCTTCAAATTATCCTTAAAATAAAAGGTCAAGGTATGTGACATTAGTTATGTTATCTGGTGCCAGTGCAGCTGTAAAGGTTGCTAGATGACGGGGTGGCACTTAGAAATGAAAGGGTAAGGGCATGGACAGGAAGTGGCGCAAACAGGTATCCTCTGTAGACCAGAGCGAGTAATTTCAGATCAGCCTAAGGAGTTTACCCAGGCTATGAAAGCTGAGTCCTTCGTAGGATGGGTCCTTCAAAGGATGCCACCCCCTAAATGAGACACAGCAGTGGACTGCAGTAGCCGGGGATTTAACAACCAACCTACCAATGACCCACAGTTGCTCAAAGTAATTAATCAAAAAAAGTTGTACATTTCCCATGCTCCATCATTTAATATGAGCACCGATGTTGCGTGGTACAAATTGAATTCTGTAACCATAAAAAGTTGAATAATGCTGTAATCACTTAAAGTGGGAAGTGTATTGCGAGTCTGCTCATCCTAGTGGGGGAAAACAAGAAGTATGCTTTCATTTAATATTGTACTTGAACGTCCAATATAAACATGTCTGCATCTTACCAGGTATGTGTGATGTAGATCTTAACTATGTTAAAATAAAACTTAATTTAATTGACCCTATGTTTCAATCAAAGAATATTTTCTGCTTCAGTGAAGTGAAATATAAATGTGATTAATGGAAGACAGAGCCCGGGCTCGGCAAGGACACAAGGTTGTAGATAAAATGTAGTTGAATACTTGCTATAGCTATGTACGATCTGCTTCAGTTGATGAGATTATCAGTTGTTGACTAAAATTGTCCGTCAACACATCATCTTTCCCTGGTCACATTTTAGCTTATTAGCTGTTAGAATTCAACCTGCATGTGTTCCTGTGCAGTACAAATGTGCTGTGCTCAGTAGGCCCAGGTTCCCTGTACCGATTGTCCCCCCCCCAATTCCCCAACTGGCCTGCACTCCAGGACTAACCAGGACTTTGCATGGTATACCTCTTGTACATAACGTGGTAATACAACACACAAATAAACTGGAACCAGTTTTAAATTTGACTGTCCACCCAGGGAAGTTGAATTGTCTGTAGAGTTGGAAGTCACCATATTTGGTAGAGTGGAAGATGCACATTGTTCCGCCTCTTTCATGGTTGGAAGGTCTTTTGTGGCAATCAATGAGAAGTAACGTCATTTTCTGCTCAATCTCAAAACCCTAAAAGCCATAACCAGACAAAGTTTTAAGTTAGAGTATCTGGTAGCAGCAGCCATTTTTTGGGGGTGCTTAAGGTATAACTAGCTTTGAGATAAGCAATAAATTATATCAAGGCGGATAATTCATTTTCTATGCATTGGTTGTTGTTTACAGTCTGACTAAATGCATCAAAATAGCTTTTGTAGCAAATTTATAAAATTACACATTTGACAATAGCTGATGGGAATGCATTATAGCCAATGCACTCTTCTGTTTACCACCTGCTGGGTTTCCTTCCTACAATCAAAGCTCACTTGACACAAGCACTCTAAAAATTGCTGGAAAATCTCTGGACAGCCTGCCCCTGAAATTTCTGAAGTTATTATTCATACTTGTCCCTCACAGTGTAGAGTTTATCTTATCGGACAGGAGAGTGGTGGAGTCTCAGGAGGCAGAACGTAACGCGGGAAAAGGACACAGCGGTCGTAATGTTGACAAGACATCCAAGATGACAGGCAAAGCAAAGTTGGACGCTTTATGACAGCTTTTGCACGTTTATATATCAATGCAATGTGTTATATGACGTATCCACAGCATCAACCACAGAGTGGAGAAAAATAACTTACTGGGCAGAAAAGGGTATGAAGCTGCTTAATTACGTATAAGAAGATCGCATGTAATTGCATCAAGCGAAGACTGTAGCCTCTGTACATGGGGTGTGAACTCTACCAACTGAGCTTAACTAGTCCTGCAATCAAGTTCTATTATCCTGAGGCCACTGAGGCATTCACATGTGGTTATAGTGTTTATTTTCCTGTAGACGTATATACAATTCTTCTCCTATGCAGTGGTGTCACCCCTGCTGGACTTTAGAAAGAATGAAAGGTCATGGCATTGTCCTTGGAATCATAATACATTTCTTAAACAGGCTATGGTTTCAGGAGTAACATAAAGGTGGTCCTACTTTGAACTTCCAGTGGTTTATCTTTTTTATATATATATATATATATATATATATATGTATTTTTTTTTAAAGACAGAACATATGAACTTAACATTTGATTCCCATACTCAAATTCATACAAGTGAAAGGCAAAGGAATTGCATGAAAAAGAAAATTCAAATACATTTTTCCATTAAAAAAAATAGAATAAAAAAAAGTATGACACAGCAAATAGCTTTAAAGACATAATTCCCAACTCTACAACATAAACCCTCTTGTGAGAATCATGGAAATATCAAGACCAATATTATGACATGAAGGGTTCCCATTTTCTGTGAAAGACATTGAGCTTGCTGTGTAATTTACATGTCAAATAATCCAGTGAGACATATTCAAGTATGACCCTATGCCAATGTGTTCTACATGAAACTTTGTCTTCAATCCAGTTCAAGGGAATACATTTTCTAGCACAGAAATGAAGTATTTTGTAAAGTTTCCTTTTGTATTTGTCAGTGATGACCGTATTATAAATACCTAGTAGCAAATATAACAGGATACCAACCGTCCCAATAAACATAATCTTATTGAATCTGCCAGAATTTCTGTACTTTTCCACAAGACCACAGGCAGTGGGTGAGACTACCTGTTTCTATTTTGCACTTGGGACATAGTGGGGATAAGTTAGAGTTAAATTTATGGCGTTGGGTTAATGTTAGTGTGCTGTTTCAACCCTGCTTCTAATCCAAGAAGAAAAAACGAGAAGTGTCCTAAAATCAACTTCCATAATCTCTGATCTTCTTATTCTGATGTTACAACAGAAAACCCTGATTGAGGCGCTCCAGAGTATGTGAAGCGTTGGGAATATACATACCCAATTCTAGACCAAAGGAAAGATGAAGTGAGAGATGAATCATGAATCAAAGCCAAATCTGATGATGTGAGGTCTGGATGTTCCTCTTGCCGTGATGGAAGCTTTGTGACAAAATGCAGCTTGTTGTTGCCGATGAAATGACCACAAAAATGATTACAATCTGAGGTGAGCAAACCATCTTAACTGCTGATCATTATGGGTGTCACATTCTTCCAGAAAGCTGTGAACGATATAAAAGTATGAGCCAGCTCTTTATAATTATAGCCGGAGTCCTTGTAATTTATTTTCTCTGCTGTTTGTTATCATATCAACAAAACTTCTGAGTCATCCACCCACATGAATATCCTTGATGAATATGCATAAAAGAGTCTACAGATGCTTGGCAAAATACGCATATTTCAGAGGGCACTTATCATTTTGTTCTGAAGTTGTGTTACATTTGCATCACTAGAGACGGAGGTACAATTATCCTTTTGATTCTGCTGCACAGGAGTGGGCTGTGTAATGTGAAGTATTGTCCCTCTTTACCTTCCATTGTTCTGGCATAATGCTGGCTTCGTCTTCTTAACAGCCCGACAAGAATGTGCTTCACGTAATCACAAGACGCAAACTTTTCTCATTGTCTTCATTAATGAGCCAGGAAACATATCTGTGTGCATGTAAACACACAGCGATGGGGATAGCTGAGTGGGCTGTTAGAGCGTTAGTGGTGATTATTGATTCTGCAGGGGAAGTTAAGAGATTTAACACGTTGACTTTACCTCAGGCGCAAATTAATATTTTCACTTGTCCTCGAATGAAAAGTCATGTACTACTTGCTCATGATATTGTCTCATGTTAATTGCTGATTTACAAACTTAATAGTGTGTGTGTGTGTGCCAAATTAAAAGCCACCCCTTCAAAATAAAATGTCTTTCTTCCAACACTTTTGCACTTCACCGTGCATTTAAAAGTATACAATCATTTTTAATTTAATGATCCACACTATTGATAATTATGAATGTGGTTTCAAAATACATTTGCTTTTTTATAAGACAAGTGCAGAAGAAGAATGTGAAATTAGAAATGAAATGCTAACTCCTGCGCACTGTTTAAACTGTACAAATATTTCTACAGTTCAGACAGTGTTTGCTCTCATTTCCTGGTAATTATAAACAGTAAGGCTGTGTCCGAAATCACTCACTCATTCCCCACTCCCTATTCACTATATAGTGAGTTTAATGCAGTGGACTATATAGTGCACTCACTCAGCAAAATTAAAAAACATTTCGGACACTACTCGCTCACTCACCGGCCGCTGACAGTGACGTCATTGTTGTCGCGCAACTGAAACGCGCAGCTTAACAACGGTCAAGGATCAATAACAACGGTAAATAACAGCATGAATTTCCGTGATAACTTATATTATACACTTATAAAATATTTAATTTTACATAATGAGACATGTTTTCGGACCAAAACTAAATTATTTATGATCACAGACTCTGGTTTCTTGTCTGTCATCATCATTAGGACAAACTAACATCACTAAAGTTGACGATCTTTTAATCTTTATTAAAACCGATCATAGATTTCAGTAAAACGCTCTGAATATGAACTTTATTGAGTTTCTGTGTTCATGCTGGTCACTACTCTCGTCTGTCTGAGAGCAGCCGAGTCAAACCAGACTCTCCGCTCGTAAAAATCTTTTGAACTGCAATGCATGATGGTATATATTGCTTGCATAGTGACCATCGCTCATACAGTACTTTTCAAAATGCATTGTAGGATACATTGAGTGGACTATATAGGGTATGACCATGCTCACTCATGTCCACTATATAGTGCACTATATAGTGGATAGGGAGTGATTTCGGACACAGCCTTAGTTACACAATATTGGGTACCAAGGTCTTTTAATTGTTGTCACCGTGGTAACGAAAAGGAATCGATGTTGTTTTATTTTTTAATTTTTTATTTATTTTGTATGGAATTAAATTGAGATTTTCTGATGTACTGAAAATGTGTAGCATCACCGCACATAAGAGGGCTGTGTTACTTTATATGAAGTCTACATATTTAACCAAATGAATCATTTTGCCCGTGGCTTCATCAGGATATTCTGGTATCATAACAACTTTATATAACTCCAACTATGTGTCACACACTTAAAATCTCTATTGCAGTGTAAATTAAACTATAACAATTAATTAAACTATGAAATAAATGCATCTTGTTGGCATTTGAATTTATTGAAGCATCTTAAAGGTTTTTACATATTTTTTCAGTTAAGCATTTTTGACAGTTATGACCTTACAGTCTACGGTTATGAGAAAAAAATCCAATCGAAAACTATCTATTTACTTCAGGACCAATAAAAGCCTCTTTCTTCACTTGGGCCGCGGTTACTCACTCCCACTTACCCCCCCAGTAGGACACCCATGTGTGTGTGCGTGTACATCCACAGCCAATAATCATTAAGCTTTTATAAAGTAAAGACAATAACACACTCTAGGCTATAAAAAGTTATGTTGCTATGTCATTACATTTGTTGAACTCCTTTAACCTCTCGGAGACGTGAACTGATCTACAAATGGTTAGCTTAAACAACGCTATGAATATTTAAAATATCGTAGCATGTAGAGCCTTGGAGTGAGGCATATGGTTAAATTATGCATCCTTGAGAGGTGATGTCATTAGCCCCCCGGAGGTCCCCTCTAAATAGTCCACAGGCCTCCATTTAGAGGCTATTGAAAGGAAATAGCTCCCGAGACCTCGCTAATGGGTCACAACCTGAAGAAAGAAACCTGATAATGGCACAATAGTCGCATAATGAACTCAAATTAGAGGCCTCCGTCTCACATTGTACTGTCTGTCTCAAACTGCAGGCTAAGCATGCATCTGTAAGTGATTCATAACAGCTCTTCATGAGTCATCCCCCCTGAAGATGGCGTGTAATAAAGACTGCTGAGGAGAATAAAAGTGTTTGATCACGCATCCGTCCAGTGGCATGACAGTCTAATCCAATAAGAGCTGCTTAAGGAGGTCACGCTGAAAACTTCAGGCTACACGCAGACAACACGGAAAGATTATGGATGGTTATTTCCCTTATTCTCCATTACAGTTATGACTACTGTTACAGGAAGGACGATATGTCACTCCGTAACTGGTCGGAAATTTAATCTCCGGATGAACAGCATGACCCGCCTTTGGGGGGGACTGCTGACATGAACAATCTTTATGATGTAATAAGCAGCAAGAATCCTCAAGTCTGCACTAATAAACACTTGTTCCTGTGTTGGCTGCTGTACTGGAACAATGCCTCGGATTCTAGGGAAGACCACACATTTCAAGCTAACTGAAAACAACTCGCAGTCAGCCGATGTGTAGTTCCTCTGGGAGCCCCATTACTCGTAACAATGCCACCATCCATGCATCTCAGTACTCAGGGGGCGGACGCCTGGTGTGATATACACCTTCATATTAGCCCCTGACAAGAAGGGCTTGTTTTTGATGGAGTGCAGTTCTTTGGTGACAGCCTCCTCCCTCATGAAGAATATTTACACAGCCACAAGTGGAGGGCTGTAAATAAATTGGCTTGTGCTGAACCACAAAGTCACCAGACCCTTTTTTCCCCCCCAAGGAAAGGCAGAGACCATCCACGATGACACTGTCTCGTCCTCATCTTCCTGTAATGGAAGCCGTGGATCAATTATATTCAATGTCTTGAATAAAAGAAGTTGCAGTTTAGCATATTTATGGCTTGCTCAGCTTGACTCCAGCTTGTACTTGTTGCAGAGCTCAGTGTGTTTTAACAAAACAATCTCCCACTGTGGTGCCAACTCTTTTCCCATAAATGTTTCTGTGGGGTGTTCAGAAAAGTTTATGCAGTTCGTCGGATGTCAAGATCCAACATGTTTTTTTTCTAAACGGAAGCAGCGGATGTGTATGTGGGCGGCTGTGTTCATCAGACAATCTTTGGATAAGATGAGCAAGTGAGCAAAACGCTTCAAGCTATGAAAGATACTTGCCAAGTAGCTTTCGTGAAATGTTATAAAAGCCACACCATTTTTTTGTAACATTGTTGAACATTGGTGCAAATGGTTTGCGAGTCCTCAGATCTAGAAGTGTTCAATTGAGACATTATTATTCTTCCTGTGTTTCTCTTTAAATAGTTTTATGCACATCAGGTCTGCTCTTTACTAAACAGTTTTAGCTAGATATTTAGCTACAGATTTGTCTGAAGAGGGTTAGTATTTGAAAACCTCTCAGGTCGACTACTTTGCCCATTTAAGATATTTTTAGTTCCAGTTCTTGAAAATGAAAGACGTGTCGGGATGCACACATCTGGAGCTCCATAGCTACGAGGCATCTCCATCTGTTTTGGATATTTAGTTTTCGAAATTGACTTTTCCTGGAAATAATGTAATCCAGTGAGGATCACCTAATAATTGCACTTGGCATGGCGAATGTACGTCTGTACATACACAACATGTATTAGAAGCAGAGTTGAGCTGAATTACCTCATACGATAATCCTACAGTTTGACTTGAGTTCCCACCTGAGAAGAAAAACAACTTTAAGGTCATTCAGCAGCCACTAGGTGGCACCTATTATGTTTTTATTTTTTTCAAAATATGCTTACTCATGAATTTCCCTTTAAAATTGCTTGGAGGTCATTTTGTTTTTCCTTTCCCTCATGGGAACAGCAAAGCAAATCACATGGTGGAACTGTGGAGTTAAATCTTCTACATCCATCTTTTATTGGAATCACACATATACAGAAGGAGCAATGTTTGTAAGTACAGTGTCCTGTCCTGTCAACTACTTTCAGCCGTTTACTGACACATGCTGAAAATGTATTCAAAGACGCCCATCACTTAGACTTTTAAATTAAACTAAATTTGTTTTGTCTAACTTTATACTAACAATAGTAAGCAGCATTGCTCCATAAATCAGTTGATTTTCTCTCTAGCTCATTTGCGGTATATAAATATGGAGTCAAAATCCACCTGTGATAGATGAGGTCAAATTGATTGTAATTAGGAGGCAAAGCACGGACAGAAGAGAGCTGGTTGGTGGAACCTTGGAATTGACGCCACACCCCTTCCGCTAACCAAAGCTAACACTTAACTTACTCATAAAATAAGACCCCTCAGGTCAGTTCAGTCCACAGCAGATCAGGTTATTGTGACGGTTTGGAGCAGACATCCACGGTTAAGGAAAGTTCAATGACTGTGTTGTTGCTTTTCACTTTCTCTCGTCTCTCCCCCTCTCTCCTGATAATTTGGCTGAGAATCTTGCACAAGCCACACTCGTCAACAGAGCTGTCAATCATGACGTTGCATCCGCTCTTTTTTTATATCAGCAAACTAATCACAACGAAACCACTCAGACGGATGAATACTTGGACATAAATCATCCTTATAATCACTATCATGACAGAATCTGTGTTTGTGAACTGTAACTGTATATTTTGACCGATGTCCCATCTGTTCTCACTGAGGAGGCGGGGTTTATGACCTATACTAAAGCCAGTCAGCAGGGGGAGCTCTAAATATTCTGGCTTCACTCCCAGGCAGCTGCTGCTCTTTACATCTAAATATTTCACCCGTGGTCACTCTAAAGATGAGGACCCTCTGGTGAGAGTAGAACAACAATAGTATCTTGTCAAACATAATAATGTTGGCATCCAGCACACAATATCAGTAAAATTAGCTTTTTTTTTCAAAGTACTCAGACTGTTGTTAAATCCAGGATTAAAATCTAAACATTTATGGTTTCTAATTCATTCAATTGTCTCAGAGGAAATGCATTATCTTTTTTTATTAAGCCGAAATGAAGAATGTTATTCATTAATTTTCATTCATTATCATTATCTGTGTAGCACCAATTCATAACAGTGCTTTACAAAAGAGCATGAAAAAGACTGTAATGTAATGGGATAAGGAGAGATGTGATACGATGCAGGAAGGATTTCTCCTTTACGTTCCTGTTGTCCACACTCGCTTGCTGCTGAGGTGGAGGTCACAGCATGTCGTGTATGAATGAGGACGGCGGAGGTGGCTGGGCGTCAGGGATGTCGGGTGGTGATAGTGCCAGATCACTTCTACTCGAGACCCTGACCTCTGCAGCCAGGAACCATCACAGATCTGAAATGTATTTAGTCTTACCACATTTTTCTTCGTACACTAACTAAACCATGGTGCGATTTCATGTTTGGAGTCGACATTTGCAGGAAAATATCAAAATGCTGTTCGAGCAATCTTCTTCCTATTGGAACTTGTGCACCAAATGTCTTTCTATGCATAGATTTTAATGATTATATGACACGTCTCATATTGCTGCATTCTCCCCAGAGGATATGAAGCCAGTAGATAAACCAGAGCGATGACATTCATCAATAAAACATCCTCTGCTTAATAAATCAGATCTTCATGTCTTTCCCAGTGGCATGGCTCAACAGAGACTTTTAATGTTACTGCCTGTGTTTCCTTGCATAATTTTTTATACAAAATCTTATATGAGAAAATTAGCAAGAAAATAATTAAAGAATGTTATTTTCAACTCCTTTAAAAAAACAGTCAAAATTAATTTTCTGTTTATGACATCTCTCATCGCCCTGTTTTTTTTTTTTTTTTCCAATTTCACCAGGCACACAGTGTAATTAATATTGTATGACAGCAATTTGAATTCCCCCTCCGCCATGTCGTTCCAATAAAATAAACTTCATAATGCTAAAACTGTGAGAATTAAAAAACCTCGGTGCTCGGGGCGTTCTGAGTCTCCTGCTTTACATCTGATCACCACTCTGAGGATGTCTCTGCCTGTTACACGGTTGGAAGCTCACAGCTCAGGGTGAGAAAATAGGCAACATTTTTAGAGTGGCCTATGTGGGATACCATAGCCCGCTGCAAGTACGCATCAAGCTGAAAAGAGCAGATTGACCCAGACAAGAAGTCAGACAAGGGAACATCCTCCCCCGTAATTTAAAAATAAAACACAATATACAGACTGCTGATCGTATATATGGCGTCACTTTATAAACATTACGTTAAAACAGGCACCAAATGAGTAGAACAGCAAATCAACCTCTGAAAGAAAAATGAACACGTTTGCAGTATGTTCTCTTTGTTCCCGTGTGATCTTGTTCTCCTGTGGTCTTGTCGACCTTGTGAGACCGGGCGCTCATGGCTGCGCTCCTTTGCATTTATACGCTCCAGAAACAAACTCAGTGTGGTAGGTCGCTAAGAGGAACATTTCTGCTTTGGCTGAAAAAAACACTAGTTAACAAAACATTTTGACATGTTATTTGGGTAAAACAGAAATGTCTGTACCCATATAAGGACATGGCCCTGACTAAAGTAGGCAATTTACAACAAGTACGTTTGATATATGGAAGAATTCCAACTGGATGACAGACAAAACATCGGGCAGTGCAAAACCACTTCTACGTACAAGGATCCAGTGGAAATCAACAGTTAGTTAGCAGGTCACAGCAAAGCACTCAAACCTTTCACATTTCTACAGGTAAATCATTTTGCGAACCATTTTTTGCGCCACTTCAAAACTATCGCAGATTTTGTGTTGGTCCGTTGCTTACAGACCCATAAAGTAGGATTTTATAAAGTTCAATTTGCAGGTGTTACATGAGGAAATGTGTGCGTCTCGTTCTAAGATTGTCATTTGGTACATTTATAGAATCTGTAAGTGGGATGTGTGTTTGATTATTCATATTTAGATTTTACATTACATTACATTACACAAAATTAAAATGGTCTTGGGGATTATTCAAAATGGTTATAAACTTGTGAACAGGCTGCAAAGATACACAGCTGCCACTCCGGAAAGTCTTATCACTCCAAAACATCATCATTCATGACATGGACATTTTCAAAGTGCAAAGTTTTACCACCTTGAGTGGTACCAACACGAAGACATCATTTTAGGCTCTGGCCCATGGACTATATGTCGAGGAGCAGCTACACACAAATAATCTGAAGCCAACATCCGCCCTGAATTTTGATTGCAACATTAATGCAGAATATCAAAGAGGCCAAGTGGGATGTGTGTGTGTGTGTGTGTGTGTGTGTGGCAGCAGTGGATTCGTTATCGTCATCATCACTTTCTAACTCCTAATAATCAGAGAGAACATTTCCCTAAAAGGCTCGCTGTAGGCCTTCTGTATCAGTACAGTGATGTTAATAGACTGCACTATCTAACAATCTTCATATCGAACACAAACAGAACTCTTTTCAATGAGGATGATGATGAGTGCAAACATCTCCTCTTCCTCCTCCTCGCTCCGCTGCTCTCCCAAGCAGTCATGTTTATTTAAATGTCCAAACATTACACTCCTCTCTTCTAGAAGGACCTCAACTTAAATACAGTGAGATAAGTAGAAATGCCCTCTGATGGGAAACTCTCTGTGTCCGTGTTTACCTAATAAAACAGTGGTCCACATTTTCCTGGGCTTGACTGAAGTGTTTTGGCAGATTCACCCTGAAGCTTAAAGCACAATTTCATGGCAGGTGCTATTTGGAGATATAAAGAGGAATGTATATATATATATATATAAACTATTTAATGCAGAAGCAGCAGAGGTATTCAGTTTTAGTGCTTACAGCTTATAAAGGTACCTGACATTAATTGTGATTCACTTTGCTTCTTCACCAGCAGCTGTTTTCTCTCTCTCTCTCTCTCTCTCTCTCTCTCTTTCTCTCTCTCTGTCTCTCGCTCTCTTTTTGTTGTGCAATAAGTTGTTCCCCTGCCTGTCAGAGCTGTCGTTGACGGGGACATTTAGAGTGGTCACCCTGAAAGTACATTCTTAAATGAAACACTCTCCTCCGTCTGAAAAGTGTCCACGCTTGTGTCTTTTTTTTTTTTTTTTTTAACTTAGCAGCCAGGCAGTCATTCTGTCTTCTGTGAAGCACATCTTCCAAAACAGAAGTTCCACAGTCCTTAATTAAACACAGCGATACTTCTGGGGTTGGGTGATGGGATGGGAGGGGGGGGGATAATGTGCTGACAATCACACACTGTTTACTTCAATCAGCCAGGTTCACTTGTGCCACTGTGCACATTGTAATTAAACTCTGCCCGGACTCACTGTAGAGTAGACATCTGTTCATTTCTGTTCATTCAGAAGTTACTCACGGAGCAGGGAGACACGCTGAAATATCCACATGTCAGTGAACGCTGAGTTATAAAGCGTACATAATCAATGTTTAATCATAACTTCCCAATATGTTTGAGATTTTGGAGGGGATATTTACATCCCCTCTTGTTTGATCGGCCACAGTTTTACTTTTAGCAAAGTGCTTTGGATAATCAGTGTCAACTGTGTTCTCATGCAAAGTCGTCAAAGACTGATTAATGTCTTGTGTTGTCAATCAATCTTAATTTGTATAGCGCCAATTTATAACAAATGTTATCTCAAGACACTTTACTCTTTGTTCTATCATCTACTAAGACCCATCATGAATCCATCGTGTGTTGTTCTGCACCCCTGACCACAATGCAATGGTGAGGTGATGAAGGTCAAAACACAACAATCCAGAAGAGTCCCAAAGTCATTTGAGAAAACATAATATTTAGTAAAACTGATGATACTTCACAATAAACAAAACTGTATTGTTTTGAATTGTGTTTCTGTTAAATGTTGTTTTGTAACAAGGTTTTTTTTACAAAGGTTTTTCTGTTTTGACCTTTAGTGCCTCTGTAAATGGTAAATGGACTTGAGCTCGTACAGCCCATAAGAAGTAACTAATCCCATTCATACTCATTCATACGTACGCTGACAAAGTAGTGGGAACTTGGGGTTAAGTGTCTTGCCCAAGGACACATCGGACATGTAGCTGCAGGAGCTGGGGATCGAACACCCGACCTTCTGGTTGAGAGACGACTGACCCCACCAATTGACCCACAGCCGCCCTAAGCATACTGTCCATAAGTTCATACAACACAACTGCAATTAGACTCAGTTCACACTACAAGCCTTAATGATCAATCTGTACTTCATTGCTCAGATTAGATTTTTTGTTTGGCTGTTCACATGACTTTAAAAACACATTTAGCCTGATATCAGATTCCTGTGTGAATCGTACTCTGTCCTGGACTGACCCACAAACACAAAGACCAACAGAGACATCACATAAAGCACGGTGTTGCCTGCTTCTGGGCTAAGGAAGACTTGTGTGACTGACATCAGAGTGAAGTGAATGTTATCTGATCTATAATCAGCTGAGAGGCAGCTTATTAACCTTCTTGTTTATAAGTCATTATCGTGACTGCCAGCTTAACTGGGTCCATCTCTCCACGGTTTCAAGCTCCTCTTCACCTCCTTTGACAGATCTATCCGGAAGCTCTAATGGCTGACAGCTTGTTTTGTCACCAACAATACGGCCAGGTGAAACGGACAGGTGATCTGACCACGACTGTGGTAACAGTTTGGGTCTCTGCCTCTTAGTTAATAGTGTTATAGTGAGTGTTGGAGACAGTAATGTTAGCCAAAAGTTTTTAATAAAGTGTCTGGGGTTTCTACAATGCCTATCATTTATTACCAACTTAACATCAACCTTACAAAGTCCGGTTGTACGTCTATATTTTGTTTCATACATGAGCAAAATAGTGTCCACATGAAGCCTCACCTTACTGTTGAGTCGAGAGGCAAAATGGAAACAGGAGCTCAGTTACAGGCATCCGTCCATGGCAAAAGCACAGCTCAAAACTGACTTCATGGATAAAACAAGGCGCTGTCTGTCTGTCAATCATTATTTGTCAAGCGCCAATACATAACAGGAACAGGTGTAATCTGGAGATGCTTTATAAAAGAGCATAGAGGGATAATATGCAGGAAGGATTTCTCCTTTCTATTCATCGCGTTCCTGTTGTCAACACTTCTTTGCCGCTGAGGTGGAGGTCGGAGCAGGTCGTGCATTAATGAGGACGGCGGTGGTTGTGGGGATGACAGAGTCCGATGGTGGAGGCTAGGCGTCAGGGACGTCGGGTGGTAGTAGTGCCAGATCACCTCACTGAAGGTTGGGGTATCGCCGTCTACTCAAGAGCCTGGCATTCTGCTGCTGGGACAGGTGTCACTGCTCCCATAGTAACTTACAATATAAACCTTCTTCTTTCCATATGCTTTCAAACACTTTGTGGTTACTATACGACTCCTCTAGTTTGTCTTTAATAGAAGTGTGACCTTAAATACTTATGATGTCTAACATTAATGTCCCTGTGCTGACTACTTCCATCCCAGCTGTTTGTATTCATTGAGAGCGAGTGACTCCCACATCCACCCATCCTGCCGGCGCAGACCTGTGACGTCAAAGTCGCGTTCTTTCAGACCTGCCCCTTCATGCTGAGCTTGCTTTGCAGAAGATCAAACCTGTGCCCAATTTATGAACACACATGTAAGCGACCAAAATGTAATTACAAAACATCAGATGCCATGTGACAACTGTTCTTCAAACTGTCTTTAAAAAAAAGGATGAAAGATCTGAGTCACATATCAGCAAATAAATCTTATTCTATCTCTGCAAACAAACTACATTTAGTTTAAAGCCCAGAATCTCGTGCAGAGGCTGCTTTGAACCTTGTGTGTTTTCATGAGATGCTGAAAGCTTTTACAAAGTACAATATTCCATGGTTTGGGAATGAGAACATGTTGTGCATCTTCTTCAGAGTAATAACATTTTTACATTTTGTTTAATTTCACAGATAAAAAAATAGATATATACAGCTAAATGCAGTTTGCATTTAGCTGTATATATCTATGGAGGCATTCTTGAAATCAACTATCAAATAGAGCCTATGTCAACTTCATTGTCCTGCACTTTAGGTGTCAAACTTTGATTTACGTCTCTTACAGTCAATCTACCCAGAGCTCAGCCAGAATATTTTCTCATTCTCCTAAACATAAGAGCATTACATCGTGACAATAAACCCCTTCAACAATAGGGCATTGTTAGGATATGCAAACAAAATCACTCAACCTTAAATAGCTGATTATTCAGTAATGAGCATTGTGCAAACATCAGAAATACATTGTACATCTGCTGAATGTATTGTAAACAAAAGCAAGCTTATTTAAGCAATAATACCACCCATATTTCATATATATCTATTCATAAGCCAGCAAAGGAAAACAGCAATCTAGTGCTTTCTGTGCAGAGAATGGGCTTTGGATGATGGGACCACATGGTGAGCTTGTCTTCATCTGGCCCAGCAGGGGTGCCACTGGCCGTCCTTCCTTATTCTCTGAACCCTCGTCAGAGCGCCACTTATCTGCTCGCCCAGAGTGGAGGCTGGCTTCTGTTTAGGTTCATCCTCCCCGTCCCCTCACGCTATTCCGCGGCATTCCTTTTGTGAAGATGAGGGCAGGCTAATACCTGTGCTATTTTGCAATGCTCAGGAGCATCTTATCGCTTGCAGGCAAAAAAATCCCTGGCCCAAGGAAGGGAGCAACTAGGCCAGTGTTGTTGGGAAGGGGCTGAGGCTGTGCTAACCAGTGGCAGGGAGGCAGCCTTATCTCGGTGCGAGCAGCCATGGCTCCCTCCCTATCCGTCTAAACTCCACACAAGCCTCTCAGATTAACAACACCGGTCTCCTCCCTGCACATGCACACTCACACTCACACACAGCCCTCATCCACCTCCCTCGCTCCCCAGCGCCCTTGAACAGACATCATTACGGTGATTATTAGTGTTTATCAGCCTGATGTATACAGAACAAAGCTTTGGCCTGTTCAGGAGTAGATTTGTTCTGTTTTTTTGTGCTCGTCGTTTCATGGCTTTGTCATGGAGGTAACAAGAAGGCCTATCAAGTGTGTGTTAACAGGCCGTATGGGGAGGAGGCTTCATTTGGACAATGAGATGCACAACAGCCTTGATTTAGAACAGCTTACTGTTTTACCTTTATCCCCGCTGCATGAGTCAAAGCTTAGTGCTTCCTGCTCTGCGGTTGTCCCAGCATTACACAAAAATGCTTCTAAATAAACTGTATGTCTTTGTTGTGAAATTTGTGGAATTAAAAAAGACAGCGAGGGACTTTTTTGAGTTTTTGAAAAAACTTTATTTCTGAACAACAGAAAGCCAAATGGACTTCTTGTTTGGCTTTTTTCTTTACAGATCTTTAAAGGTGCACTGTGTAGTTTTGGTAGAGAAATGTGAAAGTTGGAGAAATGTACAGACTCTGTGGTATATGTTCATAACTCTATACACAAACTGTCCTCAGAGGAAAATTTGGTCCCTGAAACACTGTTTGAAGGTAAAATGCTACGCGAGAAGTTATGGTGTTGGGCCCGCGACAGTGAAACCGTAACTCTCCTGGTAGCTTTATAGCTCCAAACATTGTTCCAGGGACTCATTTTTTCCTTTGAATAAAGTTTGTGTATTTAGTTCAGAAAATATAGCATAGAATTGTTTCACTTCTCCAACTTTAAAATTTCACTACTAAATCTACAAAGTGCACCTTTACATGCTAAAAAAAGGAAATTAAAATGTTGGAAACTGAGCTCTAGTTGCAAGAATATTGTTTCTTGGCATTGAACTCATCAAGTAGTTGGACTGTTTCCCCTCTCATTGTTTTTTTCCTCCCCTCCTATGGACACATGGGGGTTATAACCATTCAAACAACTGAACTGATGTATTATTAGAATACAGAATTTTATAATACTGTAATAAATGAATTATTTTGATGAGCATGGATGGCACCACTCATCCAGACATGTTTAAAGACATAATATTGACTTTTCACTTAAAGGTCACATATTACCCTCCTTTTCAACCAGTTTAAATAAGTCTCAGAGTTCCTCAAAACATGTATAAATTAAATGTAAATGAGCTGTTTTTGACCACGCCCCTCTCTAGAAGGGCTTGGTACTCGGGCTTTCTTGCTCCATGTCCTATTGTTTACGGTGAGAAGGCAGACTCAGAGGGCAGAACAAAGACCTAGCTGTGGGAGTGTCACTCACCTGGGGGAGGGGCTACTGCCCTTTGTGATGTCATGAAGAGAAAATCTCCAAACGGCCTGTTTGAGCACACCTTTTCTAGAAAGTGGAGCAGGCAAAAGACAGAGAGGATGGACTTTTCTCATAATTGGGGGGTTTGTAGACAGACTAGAGACACATATTATTGTGAGAGAAACATGTTGAAGTATATTTTGCATGATATGTGACCTTTTGGTTGAGATAGACCTTACTAATCCCCCAATGGGAGAAATCTAGTTGTTCCAACAGCACAGAGTAGACGTAATCAAGTACTAGAAGTAATACAACACTACGAGGTGCTTTCTTATACATAATAGTACAATAGCTGATGTTGAAAGTGCATCCTGATTTATTGGTTGTTTGCTCTCAAAATGCAGAGCTTTACTAGAATATGCCTATTGTATTCTTGGAATCTTTAAAAAATGTTGGTGAAATAACATTAGTGACTGTAAAAGGGGGGAGCATGTTGTCACAGCTGGAGATAAAAAAAAGCAGACAAAGGGATAGAACAAAGTCAGGGAAATGCAGAACACACCTGGTATGTACAGTATATATTGTTCCCCTTTTTTATACCTGTACCCAGGTGCTTTGTTGTTTTGTTGATCTGTTAAGAATTTTTACAATGACCCCATTTGTTAAGAGCACTTTATAAATACATTTGCTTGGCCTTGAATTGACTTGATATACTTACAGCTCCCAAAACACTGTACGCACGTTGGAAAAATCAATTTTTCATTTTTGAGAAATCAGATTTGGGTTTTCATTACTCGGTTATTCTCCACCGAAACTTAACCTCAGGCCCGCCTGTCATCAGTATGCGAGCTGCTCTCCTGGAAGCATGATGCACTGGATTTCCCCTGTCCAAAGTACTGAAATATGCAATTATGTAGTTATTGCTGCAGGAGAAAATGCAATGCCAAAGGTTAAGGATTTATATTTAATGTAGAGTGTCTGCAAACCTTCTCGGCAAGCATCCAGTCTGCCTCTTTTGGTTCTCTCTGACAAAAACACACTTTGAACTAAGACCAGGTTGTCTGTTGATTTAGGAAGACAAACAGGCATCTTAATTCAATTCAAAGGCGATTAAATGACGGCATTATTCAAAGCGGACCGTCTGCAAAATGAAGTTGGAATGCATTTAAAAGGTGGAAGTCAAATATACTGGAAGGGGGGAGGAAAATCGTTTAATTAAATCCCTATAGTTGTCATTAGCATGCAGGCTGCTGGAGCCCTGGTCACAGATTACATGTGATGTGCTAAAAAGCTGACGAGCACTTTTATTCAAAAGTTATTAACTTTTTAAGCACCCAATTACGTCTGCTGGATTGCGGGCACACAATTTATAATCTTCCAAGGCAACTTTGGCTTAGGATCATTGTCCCTCTGAAGTACGGCCAATTAAGCCGTGCCGGGGCTGACAGAGGAAACACAGACTATGTAATGTCAATAAGATGCTATTTTATCCCTCTGGAATTTAAATCAAAGCTGTGCATAGAGGGAGATACTGTACACCTTCACTCAGTTTACAGACAATTAACAATCTCAGAAAAGTGAAGGTCTCAGTGGCACGATCGCACAATTAGCAAAGCTGAATATTCAGCTTTCCTGTCAGATTCTCGTGAGGCACAATGCATTGAAAATGTATCGGAACACAAACTGTGGAGGCTTTTTCCACGGACTATCAGAGCTTTCCTATCATGGCACGGTGGATAAAAGAATACTGTACAAAGGGAAAAGCTAGATTCACCCAGAGAAAAGGAAAGGGGTTTGTTTTCGAGCTACCTCTGCAGATCTCTATACGCTACACTCTCTCATCTGTCCCTATACTAACCCTATCTTTTCACCACCCTTTATTTACTCACTTCTCTCAGAGCCTTTTGTATTCCTCCATGCTTCTTCCAAGCTCTTTACAAAACATAGAATATCCCTTTGTTGTTTGTGAAGGGAATGTGAAGACTTATGTGAAGACAAGCTTTTGAAACAGTCTCATTTCTCGTCTTTTTATATACCCATCGTGAGTTCTGACATACCGAGCAAAGCTTTCAAAGAAAAAAAACTACAGGGAGTCTTTCTCGGGAACGCAGAAAAGAAAGTAATTTAACTTGAAAACATAATCAAAGTCAATGGCTGTAAAAATGCGCAACTGTTTATACATCAAGGTTACTTTGTTTGCATGAGAAACTGCTGCTGGAAACGTAATGCAGGACACACTGTGAGCAATGCCACAGCTTTCTCCAGAGGTCAGTCTCGCTATTTGTCAACTCATTGGAATTCTGTGAGCCAGGTAGGAGAGGGAGCTCATGGCGTGAAATTGTCATTGCAGAGACCGCAGAGGACTTGAGGGACGTGGGTCAGCTGCCGACCAAATGACAGGGTATAGTCCAATCCTCGACTGGCTCCCAGGGCAGACGTCTCAGTGGTAAACACTTCCCTGCCGGGAGACGCTGTAGCACAGCTGTGCTAAACTGTTGTGGCTTATGTTGGGCTCTATATGGGAGGCTGTTGTGACATCTTTCTCAACTTTTTAACCCGGTCGCAGTCTTTGATCAAGTCCAGATTGATAAAGATACCCTGCGACTGGCTGAATGGACAGAAATATGAAGTGAGACAGCTTGAACTGAAATAAACCTCACACAGGTCAAAATGTATTTGTTTCCCTCTTCGGGATAAAATGAATAAAATACAACATTTTCACCAATATAGCCAATATCAAATATATCCTACTAGGGCTGTTGGCAATCAAGGTCAGAAATTATTTTATACTTTTTTTATGTGCTATTTTGTCCCTTTAGGCACACTACTACAGTAGACCCATGCTTTATCATTGAGTCATAACTTTCTAAATCACAGTGAAGTCAAACTCCCTGTGGGTTTGTTGTTCTGAGCTCTGTGTTCACACTGACAGAAAGGTGCTTCCTTTAGCTTGTTGGAGTTTTGCTCAGATTTTCAAACACTTTTTGTAAACTATTTTTTTTTTCACGAGTACCCTAACTTTTGGAGCTGTTAGCCCTGCCACCACATGGGGCAAGAAAGCTCCGCCAACTTTGTGACGCTGTATATAGTGGCAAAATGGCGGCGTTTGGTCACTACAGTTCTCGATCTACAATTCGATCTCTCAAAGAAATAAAAACGACATCAACTTTGGGCTGCATGTCTGCATGGACAATAGTCTTACTAACAGCTGCACACAGTCAAAACACTGAGGGGTCGGGGAGGATAGGAACAGGGTGTTTTGTTTTGGTTTGAAAGACTGGTGCTAAAATGCGACCTCTACTGGACATCTACTCTAAAAGTTGCATATTATACCTTGAAAAGACTGAAACATTTACTTTGAAATATCTGCATATGTTGGCAAATTTTTTGGGCAAAGAACAACATTTTTAGTGAAGCATACTGCTGTCCATTTGGTGATTTAAGAGTATTGTCCAATGAAATTGGCATGCTTTTGCCAAAGGAGGTGAAACACATATCTTACCACCATTTAGCTTTATATTAAAATCTATCAAATGAAGTAAGAAATAATATAGATGCCCTTACTACAGTCCAACTCCCTTCTTGCCATAGACTGTATAAAACAGGGACACTACTCAGTGATGTCACCCGATAGTTTCTTTAACAAGCCCAACTATTGGCGGTCACCGTATTGGAAATTCTGATTCTACCAAATTTTAGATTTATCTAGAAACAGGGAAATAAGCAGAGCTTCTTACTCCGTTTCTTTCCAGTTTGTCCTCATACTATGTACTTACTAAACCAACCTTTCCCAGTGTTTGGCATTGGGTTATTGGACCTCTGCTGTCTTGTCATTACCCTTGTTTTGCTTTGGACCCTTAATTTAGTGCATTCCTTCAGATTTGTTTGCCTAAATTGGATTTACTTTCAAGGTTTTTAACTTGAACTTGTAGAAAAAAAACTGAAATTCGTTGCTGCCCGGGGCTCTGTCTGCCCCGGAAAAAAATCATTGTCTGTTTTGGAAATGAGCAATTTGAACTGCTCCAGATCTGCAATCACAGTCTGCATCTTAGTTTTCTGTTTCTGTTGGAGGCCAATAGTTCTGTCTCTCAGTGAAGGCCTTAAATACCACCAAGCGAGGCATGTAAAGCACAAGTAGTCACGAACTACAATTTGGGAATCAGTGACCTAGAAAATGATCGTTTTCCAATTAAAATCGCAGCTACTGTTTTCAGTCAAAATGTTAGCTTTTCATTAATGGCTAGCCTTAATGTTTTCTTCTTCTGACCTTACATTGAACACACACATTCAAAGCCACCCTTTTCAGTGAAAACACTTCTTAGTCTGAGTGAATACGTTGTGTGTGCTGTGTCATACGTATCTGCCTTCATTGTAGCTACAGAATACTGGTCACGACTTTTCTACTTTCTTCATCCCACGGCTCACACTTTAGCTGATTTGAAGTAACACAGAGCTCAGTTTGTTGAAAGATCCTGGGCACACGAAGACACTTAAATCCCCGAATAAGCTACAGTAGCAACCAGGCCTGACAGCAAATCTTGGACTTAAAGCTGACGTGAAAGTGAATAGCTCTCACCCAAGCCCCTGGTTTGACAAAAACTATATTTGCTTTTAATCTTCTTATTGAGTCCAACGCTGGGCTTTTTAAAGACCAATTGAAAAAATGTAAATCACATACAAATGAGGAGTAATTCTGAATTCCTCAGCCCGCTTGTCCCTCAGTGACCATATCCAATTTTCAGACTTATATTATCAGGCTTGGTGAAGTGGTCAGCACACTAAAAGGAGCTAATATCTGCCAGACCAGCTGCTCTGCCAGGGCAGGGAGAAAGCTTGAATAACAGTCCGCTCTGTTACCCCATTTAAATGGACAGACTGGAGCTAATTTTAAATAAAGTCTAATTACGGACATGCTTTTGAAATGAAGAGAAACATAAGCTGCGGCAACCGTCGAGTAGCAATTATTCCGACGCATAATGTGTCTTGGAAAATGGAGTGAAAAGGACTGCCGAGTGCATTAATCTTTCTTCTAACTTTCTATGAAGTCAAAGTTTAAGGGTCATGTAATTATTTCTCCCCTTTGAATTCTTATCGTGAACATTGCGAGACTGTGAAACAATGATTTCAAAGTGTGCGCGTGTCCTTCATCATAAAGAACTGTCAAGGAAAAGACCAACCTCCTGCCAAGTACACCCAAAATTAAATATTGAACCACTGAAATGGGAATAATTCCAACGTATACGATGTATATAATTTATTCTGCTCAGTGAAACGCTAACTGATTAGGCTTTCATCTTCACCAGGTTCCACAGATTATACAGATTATGTGCTGTGCAAAAGAAAGACACCAATGGAGCTTATGAGATGAATGACTATGCAACAGCTGAGGAAAACTGTCCACTTTTGGTTATATTTTGTTATTTGATTCAGGGATATAAAAAATCTTCATCATTTCAATTTCCTGACCTTCCACCCATCAGATGTTTCTCTCTGGCCTGTCAGTCCTCCGGCTCGCTGAAGTAGCATGTGGGGGCGGCATTGTTATCCTTTTCTCTCTCACAGTAAAGTTCTTGCTGCACAGAGGCTTCCTGAAACTTTATGGGTGAGTGCAGAGGAGCTGTGCTTCAAGAAGTATTGACTACTGTAAACTATAAGGTAAAGGAGCGGCCATATGATCCTTGTTCAGGAAGTGCTGTAATGTGGTTAGACTAATGGTCTTATGGCTGTAGTCGAGATGGCCATTAGCCGTCAGATCCATCTTGTAGAGTGCTTGGAGACTGGAATCAGACCTTTGGAGCATTAGTTTATATTCTTAATGTGCATCCTATTCAACAAATGTTCTCATGAACTTACAAGAAGTATGAAAGTCTGAACATAATCATGAATTATCTTTAATAATCGTCTACCAACTGGTAGCCTTATATCTAGGAACTGGTGTCCATAAAAATATCCTACAGCAAATTCATTTTGGGGAAAATTTGATGCCAAACAGTTACTTTTCTTTTTAAATGTCAAACTCCTACATATCACCAACTGTGCATCTTTTGCTGTGTTGGCAGTCAGCTGAAAATCACCTCATCTGATAGCTACACTGCGGCAGTGTTTACAGTATTTTTGCCTCCTACAGATCATGTCTTGTACCCACATCCTCTTTGCTCCGTGTCTGATCTGAGACAACAAAAACCCATCTCAGATATAAAACAGTAATAAGCAACGGAGCAGTGTCGGTCATACAGCAGTCGTTGTCAACCGAATGTTGTCATAGAGACAGGATGGACGTGAAGCGCTTTTATTCTCAACGCACATACGAGCTTCTGAGCGCACAGTCAGTGCTTTTCTAGCCGGAAATATGTCGACACAGGGCCTTGGACAGTCCTGCCATCCTCCCAAACCACCTCTTTCATATTTAGTCCAGTACAAACATTTAATCCAGTGGTTCCCAAACGTTTTCCACCAGTCCCTCCTTTAGCAGTTAAATAAAACTGTAAGCCCCTTCCCATCCTTCACCACACACTTCAACATATACAGACATACACTAAACACACCGTCAGTCACACCCTTTGCTGACAAATTCCTTTTCTTTTGGAATTTATTTTAAACATAAAACCCCATCACTAAAGTTTACTTTTTCCTCTGCCACGCTGTGTTTGAAAAGCCCTCATAATGAGTTGTCTTTGAGTGTATCTGATTTTGGAGAATAATTGACTCTTCCTCCTTTTTGAAGCTTTTAGAAACACGTCCTACTGTGGCTTCACTCGAGCTCGAGCTGTATGTATTGACTCGAAAAATAAACCGTGACCTCCGTTAAAAGGAAAGGTCAGAATCCCAAATGCTCCTTCCCAATAGGCGTCCTGTCAGCCGCTATCACAAACAGTATTAACCCAGCTTGGTGGCACTCCTGCGGAAATCCCACCAGCAATTTCCCCCATCTAAATGAACTGTCATTCTCTTGTCATAGTTAACTCTAACTGATTCTCAGCCGCTAATCTCCTTAGCAGATATCCCGAAAGGACACCGAGATAAAAAATGGAGAGGAGAAATCTCGTGGAATGATTTCATAACAAATTCACATTGAGGTCATTTGACAGTCATTGTAGGTCCTCCCTGAAGGGTTAAGGCTCTTGACAGTAATGGTATTCATCATTCTGCAGAGTCTTTAATGGACATGTTGACATAATCTGCATTAACCGAGGATTTTAAATGTACGGCGCGGTTAAGTGGTGGACAGTGACGACCATATTCCTTTCGCTATTCAGCTGTCATTCAACTTGAATGCGCTGGTCTGCTCTTCTGTTAGGCTCGTCGCTAACTTGCTTAACAGTTTAAAATGTCCAATTACACAGTTGGATGACCATTATGACTACATATGCGAGGGACACGACAGAGCCATTGAAATTGGTTTTGCTGTGAGAAATAATCTAAAATCCAAACGGCATTATGCAAATGATGATAACTATTAAGACAAAGGAAGAGATGCTGGTGTGCTTGAGCTGAAAACAGAATATATCAACTGTAGAGCATGTGAGATAAAATCCCTGCAAGCAAGCTGCAGCTGCAGACAACACTTTTTCTTTTTCCCCCTCTTTTGGCTGTCACAATCATTCAAGCTCTTTGTCGAGCTTATTTTCATCGCCATATCTTGTCAGGAGTCTATTCATCACACTCCACATCTGTGCCATGTGATTGATTCATGTGTTTGATGGCAGCCCACTGCAAAACACATCAAAAGTCAGGGTGCTCCTCACAAATCGCCTTTACTTTTTTTTTTGTCTCCTTTCTGTTTTTCTTGCTTGCACAAGCAGTCTCTCCCTTTTTCCTCACCTGCCTGCATCAGTCACATCCGAGCCGCCTCCATCTTGTGATGGCTCTGTAAATAATATCCTTTCACACAGGTAAACAACGCCCCCCCCTGCACAGTGCCAAACATATTATTTATTTTGTAAACTCTTTTTCATTTTGCATTGGTACAGATGAAGTTCAGTTTGCCTCTTCTGTATGTTTTTGGCTTTGCATGGTCATGTGTATCTGTTATGCCTCAGGAAAATGGGGAGACATAATCAGGCTGAAGTTTCCTCAGCGACAACTAGCTGAATCTTTTTCCAAAATATCTGCATATCCACATGTGTACAGGGAGGTAGAGGGTAGAAGTGCAAGTATTTACTGATTTCAAGCTGCTTGTTGTATTGTAATAATATAATTATATATTGTATAAGTAAGAACAAATTAGATTTTTTTGTAATGTATTTAGGATGTTAGGAGGAGAGTTTTTTAAAAACAGCTCTGTTTTGATTCATGAACAATACGTGTTATCTATAGTTAGGAGCGTAGCTGACATGATTGACAGGTGGGAGCGATGTCAGCCTGTCGTTAGGTCTACTGAAAGTTAGGCTGAGACAGGATGAGACAGGATTTCCAACATGGCGGCTGCTGCTGATGCCCCCTGCAGGAACAGATGGATGACATCACTCAGGCTTCATCCATTAATATCTACAGTCTTTGGTTTGAACTGCACAATTATCAATGAGTACTTTTCAACCTCATTTTGCAAATGCATAATATTTGCTTACTAGCTTTATTCACAGAAGAGCAGGCTGCTGCCTCCTGCTAGGTGTTCAATGTTCTGACTCCTAGTGAAGCTGTTCCTTGTCGGATAGTTCTCGGAGGCTCAATGTGCTCTATTCTGGAGGGTGAAAAAAGGTCATTCGTCCTAACACTTGTAAAGCCTAAATAAATATATCCTGAGCCTTAAACTTAAAGTCCATCCTGCAGAGATATCTGCAGATAGGACCACCTGGTGCAGGTGCTGATAAGACACTGCTACAGAGCTGCTATGAGTAAAACTTTCCCCGCTCCACAGCACAAAAATGATCTTAAAACATCTCTGGAGGTTTGATGGTGCTGTTGATCAATACCAATGACACAATGATTGCTCTGCTGAGGTCTCCAGATTTCAAAAACTCACTTTTCTGGCCTGTGCTTTGTTGGAAAAACTCGCTTACCAGCCTGTTTTTTGGAACAAAATGTCAATGCCGGCCAAAACTTGCAACTTTGGACTTCTTTCAGTTTGATTCGTGCTTTAATTACATCTCTGGCTTTATCTGAGAAAGTAGCTTTTGTTTGTGTCAATTACGCTAAGTGGTGCCAGAGACCTGTCAGTGTTGTTGCTCCTCTCTTTCTTTGACAGAGGGTGATGATCGTTGAGAGCATTTTTACCCTAATTAATTAAACCTTAATTACAGCGTGTCATGTTATCCAGCTTCTTATGCTTAACATGAACGCCCTACCACTGACACCGAGCTGGATTTCTTCCTGCAGTGTTTGTCTCGCTGCAGCCTGTTGTCAGCTGCTGTGACTCCTTTCACCTGTCCTTGCAGCCGATGACATTGGGGAACAGAAATGCTTTTCATGTCTTATTAGTGACACGAGTGTTCCTCAATTATGGATCTCATTAAAATACATTTGACAAGCCTCCCCTCCTCCCTGAGGGATATGAGGAAACTCTCTAACTCAAGCTAAGAAACATCATCCCCAACACTCACTGTCATATTGGAGCACAAAGGCTGTGGTTCAGATTCTGATACCAGTATTGAAAAGCCGCCTATCGCTTATCCTAGTCTATACACTAACCCATTACTGTCATCCAATAACATCGGATCTTGTGCAACATGGGTTATGTTTGTTTTTCATTGGTATGTGCCTCTTTCTTTACATGTGGATTGATGTTTGTTTGTTTTGTTCATATTCATTGATTACGTCGTTGGAGGCAGCTAATTTACTTCATGTGTGCAGCACTGGAGTCAAAGGACGATTTCCCCCAGGGGGCAATAAAAGGTATCGTTTTGCATTGTTGTATGGTATAGCGTCCTGTCCTGTTGTATAAGTGTTGTGTCATGTTGTATCCATAGACTGTTAATATTAATGGATGAAGCCTGATTGACGACACCCATCTGTTACTGGGGACTCTGGAGGTTCATTGGCATTGAGTGAAAATCAAGCCTATCTTTCAGTCATCCTAGCGACAGGCTAAGAGCTGGAGATGAGGTGGGTTTGAAGCCAAACCGCTACACTGTGCCCACCTGTCAATCAGCTCAGCCTCGCGCCTAACAATGTATAACTCCTATTGCTCATAAAATCAAAACTGGAATGTACAGTGTGTGCCTATAGTGACAACAGCTAATGAGACCAATACTGTTTTTGTACCAGGCTGTAAACATGTTCATTTCTGCTTTAAAAACACCTTTTTTGAATTTTGTGTGTATGTGACTTCCTGTGTTCCTGGAGCCAGCCTCAAGTGGACACTCAACGAACTGCAGGATTTTGCACTTCCGCATTGACTTCATTTTTTTTTAACACCGAAAGTTGCCGCTTGGTTGTTTTGCATCGTGTTGCATGTTTTGGTGGTGAGGGTTATTTTGTTGTTCTTCGTTTTTGAGATTTTTATTGGTAGAGTATTTATCTGCAGAGGTCTCATCAAGGTCTCTGACGCCCTGAAGCAGACAAAAGTGAGAGAGATACAGTATGTCAAACACACAATCACCAATACAGAGTTAGTTATAATTCCTACATTTCATACATTCAGATATATTGATGTTAAATCATGTGATTGATTTTCTATCTATTGCATGACATTATTGTTGTTGTGGGCCACCTACCTTGTCTGGTCGGGTCGGGTCTGGTCTGGTCTGGTCTGGTCTGGTCTCTCATCTCATCCTGTGATTCTCACCTCTATTGAGAAATATACAGTTCATATTGTTTTTAGTCTAACATGAATATAAGATCAGTAATCAGTACTGTATGTGCAGCTTAGAAAGTCTTCTATTGGAAAGAGAATTACATCAGGCCATCTCTAGTTTGTCTTTAAAGTGGCAAAATAAGGCAGCATGGAGATCTGACATGCTGTGTAATATTGTAGGGATTAGTTTTCTACAGTGCAGGATTTAACAGAGTGCACACAGAATCTGTCCGCTCACCCCACTTGACCTTCTCCAACAGGGACTCTTCAGTAAAACAAATGATGAGCATCTGCCTTCCAGTCTGTGTAAGAGGCAGAGAGACAAAATCTTCAGGCATCCTGGATCGGCGGCATATTTTTTTACCTCGGGGGTAAAACCCCCCTGAGACGCCCTCAGCCGCGGCCCTGATCCGAAAGATACGAAAACAAAGTCGACACTAGTGTTCTGACCTTGTTTGGATGATTCCCTGGTTACTGTGGAAATATTCAGGTGCACACAAAGTAGGGCAAGGACCAAACCTAACCATATTCATACTCACTGTTTACACTTTTCTATTTATACTGTTTATTAATGCTCCAGCTTTTACAAAACAAATAAACAAACCTTCAATTATAAAGCAACACACCTGAATCCAGAAAGTTGACCTCCTTAATAATTACTTTTTTTATTAACTCCTGATAATCCCAGGTGAGAACCCAATTTACTAACGCATTAAGCAGTCCTACAGTACTGTATGCTTTTACACAGTAGGAAGCTAAACCATTATTTTGCCATAATAAGACTGAAGGCCAGAATATTACACATCAGGGGCTCGGTGAATTCATCCTAAATCATGCATTAGACTCCGTAGGAGCCTCTTAATTTATTTACCACAGAGAACTGCTGGTTATTCATCTTTCTACCACGGATAAAACCGAGTGATAAGTGCTGTAAATAATTCTGAGTGTTGGAAAAGGGAATCCGATTTAGTTCCCATCGGTCAATAGGAATATTATTTTTTCCAGAGAAAAGCGATGGCTGCCAGTTTCATCAGCGAACATCAACTGATTCTCTGATTACGGAGAAGTGAAATGTTTTACTTCCTTTCTACAGGCTCCAGTGTATCTGATGGCTGCATCTTTTTCAAAGTACATCACATGACAAGTCAGTATTTCAGTCTTTCATTATAGTGATTGTTTGGTCCAATCAATAGTAGGAGCAGTTTGTAATCAAGAAGTGCATGTGCTCTGTCATACATGAGGGTGCTGCCGCTTCTCGAAATTTAAAGGAAGAATGTACAACATTTTACACATAAATACAGAAGAAGTCAAGTATATCCTCTGTAAATGTCTCTCTGAGTCATGACTGTCTACAATGAGTGTGAGTCCTGTTGCTTTGCTGTTGTTGAAACCTTGTTTACATCATGCTTACATGGACCGGACGGCCGTGTGTATAAAGCTGTTTTATTGAAGGACTAGAGAAAAGAAGAACATACTCACTGCTTATTTGGATATCATGTAAGTGTGTTTAGAAAACTGTAATTCCGTGTCAATTTATGTACAATGGGAAGCTACGAGCTAATAGCAGCAGTCCTCACCAACAATCCCAAGGAACCTACAAGACCTCAGACCTCAGGAGCTCCGAAGAAAATATGTGGTTAGTTACTATGATTTGCTGCTAACACAACAATGCAGGACACAGACAATTTCAGTTCAAGCCGAGGACAGTTTTCTCCGCTGCTTGCGCTTAATGGTACTTAATTATGGTGCATTCCAATTGACAACTCCTTCATGTGAACAGGCCAAGACTCCTGGATGGCTGTAGATACACACAGGTGTGTTCTTCTAGGCCTCATTATTGGATTTGTTAAGAAGGTTCTGAACACTGTGTCCGTAGTCTGGATGGACATTCTTCAAGTTCTCAACCATACACTTTTTTTTAGAAGAGCTGGGCTCCTTTCAGGGCACCAGCCAAGTTCTTGCAAAGTCTCTCCCGCTCCTCTTCTTTCAACGCCTCGGTGTAGAAGGTACCTGTGTGACATTGTCCTCATCTGCTCTTTTGTAACGGCCCACATCTGGAGACACCTTGAACTTGGACACCACAAACCACAGCTGGGTTTCAGTAGCACTGAAGCTGTCTATTGTCTCCAGAGGAAGTGCTCCCCTCATTTCAAAAAGTTTCTTTGTTTTTAAACTTTTGTAAATTACAAAAAAATAAAAAATCTCTATGTGTTTAAAGTAAGTGAACATCTCCATGTAATCAAAAGAAAAATGTATGTAGGATGTTAGGAGGAGGCTGTCCTCGAGCAACACTTGCAGCACAGCTATAAAATGTTGACATAAAGTCCAGAGAGGATATCTTAGCCCAAAGCTTCCCCTCAAACATCAGCCACATTTAGTTTGAACAAGATGAGAAGCTGAAAGCTAATGAAGCCCTCGGTGTTCATTATATCCAGTTACATCCCAAACCATACTTAATAAAAAACATTTAAAGGTATAAATAAGATACTCATGGTCTTTTTATTAAGACAGTGACACACAAGTCAGCTGCCTGTCTCTCGTACACCTGTCACATACTGGTTGAACAGATATTTCTCCATTCACATGATATTTCTTACTTACTACAGGAAATAGTTTCAGTCACACTGAAGACAAGCTGAAGAGATCCCTGCCCACTGAACCTTACAGCTCTCTCTTACTCTTTAATAAAATGTTACCACGGGTCTTGAATACAATGGCTACAGAATAAACGTGTGAGGGACACTGGTCTGATTTCATTGGAAACTGAGTTAAAACAAATTGTTAAGAGGTTGAAGAAAGGCCACATTAACAGAACTGACTCACCCGCATAACCAACGCTCACTCTGACTCCCGCCTTTCATCACAGAGAATAACAAGATGTCCTTGGAAAAAAATGCATTTGTTGGAAAGATGGTGTGTTTAATTGTTGGAGAATCTCAGAAAGAAAGAAAGAAATAGAGAATGATGGAAGGAGTTTGTCTTCACCTGCTGATAATTCCTTACTCTGCCAAATCGTGCAATAATAAGAAATGTTATTCATGTTTTCTAACAGCCCAAAAGCTTATTCAATTAATTCTTACCGACAATCGCATTACAAGTGCCGTCTAGTTCCTGTTGCATATGCCACAAAACATTTTCTCCCAATTCTGGTCTAAAAGAGAATAAATGCAAATATGAATCTATTCTGCAGCATCACAAAACGCCGCTTCATTATTCACCACTGGTAAAACCGTTTGTGGCTTAGCTCAATTCTATATTCAAAAGAACTGACGGACAGAGACTTAAAGCAATAGATAATGAGGATTAGACATATGTTATTATAATTCTAATGCCACAGTGAGTGAACATATTCATGAATATCAAAATGCTCCACAAAGCACTTTTTCTTTCAGAGGGGCTATGGTGTAAATCTGGTGACCAGCAGGAAATAAAGTTTACGTGTCAAACATGAGCAGAAGTTTAAATGTAGTCGGTGTGACTCAGAATAACAGGTACATTTATCAAGACACTTATCATATCTTGATCAATGAGCTTGATCATGGTGTAAGATGTGTCCTCACTGAGTATCTTGATAAATAATGTGTCCTGGCTTTGAACAGTTCCTGTCCCGGTTTTAAAAATATTGGAGTTTAGCTTTCTCTCCCTGCGCCCTCCCTAGAGTCCATACTCATGTAGGTTGCCATGTTGCATACACTGAAGCTTCAGTGTTTAACCAGTTCTGCATTGCTCTTGAAACCTTTCTGCATTCTAACGTTTCTCCATTTTTCAAATGCACTTCCTATTTTGACCACGTTTCTGCTTGTGGAGCTTTTTAGAAGCATGCAGAGGCTTTCTGCAGTCATATCTGAACCAGTTCAGCTGTCTGCTTCCATCGCTGCAACACCTGTTGGTTTGACCTGTTAACTGGTCTCATATCTGACAAACTGAGGGGTGTCCAAAACAGCCGTGTGAGGGTGCCTTAAGACTGCCTACCTTCTCTGGTCAAAAAAAAATTCAACCCATTCTGCACTGAAATTAGGAGGAGGACATACTGGCTTTTGTTGTCAGAGAAGCACTTCAACATAGTCAATTGGTGCATTGTTCATCGGAGCAGATTGGGTGACGTAAAATCGCTTTGAACACTTTGCGTTCTTCTCTTGGAGGGGGGAAATAAGGCCCGAAATCTGCTCAATTATCTTGTTGTGTGTACCTTGCAGAACTTAACAAATTTAGTATATCCATAGATAACAGCCAAGTTTGCCGTCATCAATGACACATTTTACTGTGATCCCCTAAAAATCTCCCAGCCTAACTAAAAGGCATTTCCATCTTACTGTAGTTGAGATTGAGATCAATCCAAAGAGGTTTATACCAGTAGAGTATAAGGTCTTACACCCTGTGGTGGCTGTTTTAAATACTGTAACACGTTTTTCAGATGATTAAGCAAAGTCACTCACAGCCTCAAAGGCTAGGAAAGCAGCCCTTTAGACATTTAAGTCAAACGCATGTTAACTAAAGTCTTACAGAGAACTGCTCAGTGCGAAAAGTCGGCTTGACTTTATTGGTTTAATTAGTCGTTCTTAATGCCATTGACCTGCTCTGTAATGTTAAATAGCTACAGAGCTGCATTAAACAATGTGATGAAAAGGCAACAAGGTTGGAGAGACACAGCCAGGTCAATGGATTGCAGGAGGGCTGAGTGAGTGGGAGTGTAATTAGCAGTGTGTTGGTAATTTCACATGCACTGCGAGCTAGCATCAATCTAATTTTCTAATCTAATTACAACTGAAAGTGATGGTCACCTTGCTTCCTTTCACGTGTTACCAACTTGTGAAGCCATCATGATGTGCAAAAACAAATGTTTGTAGATCTTTTCTGATACAGGGCATTGACCTTAGAGGTCGGATTCACTAACAGGGGGAAAAACGAGAAGCTTTTTTGTCAAAGAAAATGAAGTTATCCGATGTGAAGCTATCCGTAGGTCAGACCAGCATTCAGATTCTCAGCTCACCCGAGATCCTCTCGTTTCTGCATAGCTCAACTCAACTCTATAGCATTTCCATCTGCTGCAGCCCATGCATTTAAATAGGATATTTAACTGAACTGCTGCAGCGTTTTGGTATATATGGTGGTCACTTGTACAATTCAGGAAAGTCAACCGCACATTTTTAGCCCCAGGATATCACATTTTAATATATTTATGCCTGACTCTAAGTGCATATGATGTGTCAGTGAAATACTGTATATCTCACAGGGGGTAGCAGAAATATGTTATATCTAAAGTTACATTTAAAAGAAAACCGGCTGTATGAGCTGTGTCTGATTCATGCTATGCATAGTGTACATACAGTAGGCTTTATCTTGTTTATTCTAGTTTCACCCGGTGTTAAAATGATCCTTAATTAAGCACTAAGCCAAAATAATAATGCCAAACAAGTACTTTGTTCTTGTAGGTAACCAATTACCTCTAAGTTGTCGTTAAGTGCTGTAGTACACCCTCAGGGTTTAAGGTCATGCTCTTCAGTCGTCGGGTAGAAAAAGCCTGGCTACAGTTTGACAGCTGCAAGGAAAAAGAAAAACACCTCACAGGCACCGTGGAGCCATGACTGAACAGAGGAAATTACTTTTTACTAATATCCAGCTTGGACAAAGAGCAGACAGAACACGGTTAGATTTGGTTGCACATCTGGGATCTCAGATTGGATGGATTTGAGGTTGTTTAAACCTCCGACATTTCCCTCAGGCCATATGCTTCTCACAGTTTATTCATTTTAACTACTTACCATAACTTTTTATGCGATACATTTTCATCATCAGATTGAACCAGACAGTTTTATTGTTTAACTTTTTATATGCAGACGTATTGATTCAGCAAGTATGGAACAGAAATGTAAAAGTTTGGACTCAGTTGAGCCTTGCAGCCGCAGGGATGATCAATTAAGTAGAGTTATTTTTTAAGTACAGCGCTGTTTTTTTTTAATCAAAATGATTACTTATGCTGCAAACAATGTCAGATATGAGTATTCGATGAGTTTCTGACTTTAACATTGTCCATACATCCATCCATTATCTTTGACCCCTTTTTCCTTTTCGGGGTGGTGGGGGGGTGGGAGCCGATCCCAGCTGTCTTTGGGCGAGAGTCGGGGTGTAAGTCTTTGGACTGTGGGAGGAAGCTGGAGTACAAAGATAGAACCCACGCATGCACGGGGAGACTCTGCACAGAGAGGCTCCTGTCCGATGGGGATTCGATCCAGGAACCTCCTCGCTGTGAGGCAACAGCGCTAACCCCTCGTATTCATCGAATTAGAAATCACAGTATTTAATCAAATCATCTGCAACCGCGCACCCCTCTTGTTGAGTGGAACGCTCAGTAATAGCTTACATTGGTGCAATCTCAGTCTCCACACTCACAGACTCTCAGACTTAGTGACCCATTCCTCACTAGCGTTTGAGTGCTAAGGTCACTGTCAAATGGCCAAGTGCACCAAGGCTCTGATAGGCAGTGTAAGCTTCCTGTGCTGTGGGACCTACCGGGAGTTCAGTGCAAATTTTGCGACATGAAGGACGTGATAGTCCAGCCCCCACTAAATGAAAACCTATGAAGTAGTATTCAATAAAGTAAAAAGGAAACCTACAAAGTAAGCACTGAGGTGGTGGTAATAATGTAAGTGGCAACACATAGTGTAAGACTTGATTGTTTGCTACCTTAATATAAGACCTATAATGTTGAACACAAAACTGCACAGTGGAATAGGGATTTTTTATCATCATTATTTAATGGTGTGTCTGGACTCCAGGCAACATGTGATTTCACGATAGTGTGTCCCATTCGTCATTTTTATAACATCTCAAGCCCTCATGAACTCTCACACTCACTCATTGCACGACTGACATCATTAAAGTCTTTTAGGGTTCAGTGCTTAGACATAAACAATGTAACAGTTTGTGTGTTTCACAGCCCACCACAACAACAAAGAGCATGCCTAAGGAAACTGATGAAGGGTTGAAGGTATGGTTCTTTATTTTTGAAGTGGGGTTGTATGAGGTACTTTTCAATAAGTACATTAGCCACTCGAGACGTTTGTCGGCATGGCCCCTTTATTGAGAAAACAGCAGGAGTGCCGGTAGGGAAGCTAGGCTATACATTGGAGCATGTGTAGTAGGTGCTGGGTATGTTTGCGCCACTATTTATTGCCTCTATTTTTTCATCAACTATTGATGATTTCCTTTAAGTACAGTAGGCAAATTAAACTTCATCAAATAAAATATCTGCTTCCATCTTCAAGCTATTTTCAGTTATTGCACATTTCCGCTGATTCCTATTGTTCTTATTGTACTCATTCACTTCTACTTTACCATCCTGTAAAATTCCCCACATCAAAAATTCACTATTTTGGACAACTCAAACTTTCTGTTTGTGTTGCATGAGCCATTAAATAAAGCAACTTTGTCATTAAGTCTTTCAGATTGGAGCCCTAAGACTCTCCATCACCAGCAGAATTCTGGTGGAGATTTAATTTAAATTTGTATGAACCTCCTGCCACCACCTTGGGCAGATCCTGTCCTCTCGTCTACCTTCCTCTTGGCCAAGGCTCGTATGGATGTTGTCCATTGATGGAGTCTTTAAAGTCGTATCGGTCTTAAACCTCAGCTGTTATATTATTACAACTGATTGAAATATGTATCATGCTGTCTTACATAAGAGAAACATGATTCATATGCCGGCTGTGCAAAGTTGTGGCTTACACAAGCATATAATTGCTGGAACCACTGCAATGATAGCTGAGGACAGAGAGTTGGCACACCTGACAAAAAAGTTGCAGATCTTTGATAAGGTGCCAGGGAACACTCATTGTGCACGACTGACAGCAGACATCCTGTGCTGCCTGAAATGTGGCAAAGGAAGAGAAACCAGAAGGGTTGGTGAGTCTGTGTGCCCCTCACACTGGCTTGCTTAATGCTTAATCAGCCACCCAGGGTGACAGACTCGGCTTCAACAGACGCTGTCACACTAGGTTGTGAAGTGCTGGCATGACTGTCTCAGGTCTCTCGTACACATTGGAGAAAAAAAAGCTCTCGAGCAACAGCCAGAAACACTTAGTTAGCCCTTAGCTTTTATGGAAAGGAACAAAGTTTACATTCAGTTAAATGTGGCAACACCATGGCCAATCTGTCGGAAGAGACCACTCTCATCCTCCACTTCAGTTACAAGAAAAAAAAGAAACGTAGAAACGTTCATACATCAGGATGTTATGATTCTCATGATAACAATTAAAAATGACAAAAATATGGACAATTTAAATCGATGAGACAAAAAAATACATTGCAATATTCATTTTTAACCAGCAGAGGGTGCTACCTGTTTTAGTTTTCTTACGTTTAGTCAGCCTTAAACACTATAGTTGCCACCCGACCTTAAAGAGAAGAAGAAAAAGACGACGAACAGCCAATCATGTCACAGGGATATGGCTACGCGGGCTTAAAGACGTTTGGAGCGGAATGGAAATAGCCGAAATGAGGGATAGCGACACCGAAGAAAAACGCTGAGTGTACCAGCTCAAAGAAGGGAGAAAACATCGTCGACAAGAAAGGCCACTCAACTTCCGGAGTTTCGAGACATTTTGGCTATTTACAGTCCGACATAAAACGGAGTAAAGTGCTCCGTTAACTGTGCAGAAGACAAGTGCAGCTAAAACGGGCAACAACACAAACCTTTTTCACCATTTGAAACAATATGACCAGAAAGGAAGGAAATAAATATCCAATAATCGTGATATTTATCGATATCAACTGATATGACAGTTTTTATCTTGATAACATTTTCTGTCAAATCACCCAGGCCTAGCTGGACCTCTGTTTATTTAAATATATTTTATTTTTCTGTGCTATAAATGTATTTATTTGATAAGGTAGCCTATTTGCCTTTCAATCCTTTATGTATTTAAAACAAGATTCCAAAAGGTTCTTTATGTGAGACATTATCAGTATTGTCATATTGCTTCCAATTAAATTTCTTAATAAAAATTTGAAAATCGTTGATAATGATGATAAACTCAAAGATAAACTCAATATCATGATACTTATCGTATCATGACTTAAGTGAATTGTTCCATCCTTAGACGTAGGAACGGATTTTTGAGCACAAACTCCTCAGAGCCATTTTGATCCTCAGCTTGCAAAAGAAACCTCTGTAGGTGCAAAGGTCTGGCTCCATTGCATATTTCAAATGACGATCAGCCAACAGGAAATATCGAGTTCAAAAAAGCACTATATGGCACTGGTAACCACAAACTACCAGCACAAAGAAAATCCCATCAAATAGATGTTAAGGAAAGACACCAAGAAGCCCCTCAGAGAGAAACCAAAATGGTTTCTGAAGACTCAATCAGAGAGCCGTCTCAGTTTCATCTCATCTCTACTCCTACTGCTCCCTTTCCTCCAGCCTTGGCGGTGCAGGCCACTGTTGGGATTATTGTGGGCTGGCACAAATAGGGGAACCAGGGATTAAAGAACACCATCTCAAGGATTTGGACCAATGTCATCGACCACAGAAGAGTCTAGGGATCATACACCACAGCTGCAGGAAGAATCCAGGATAAACAGAGCTAGCAGAGTGTCAAGGAAGACAGGGTGGATAAAACACTAACGTCAGGGCGCTTCCAAGTGAAAAAGAAAAACAAGCACCAAGGTGCCATTTTATGTTGGGGTTGAAAAAACATGTTCCAAGGACACGTTGAATACTTTAAGGGTTAGCTCAGTATTCTGTTTTATGAAGTGGGTTGTATGAGGTTTTTTTCTACAGTCATAAGGAATTCACAAATAATGGATTGAGCCACTTAGCACATGGCATTGCCAATACCTTACCACTGCTATTTGTCTCAAGGGTAGGTCCAAGTCTCTTTTCTACTTTATTGTGAAATTCTAGACTTAACTGATATGGTGCCAGTCTCATTGTCTGTAACCAAGTGTCAACCTCTGGGGTTGAAATATAAAGCCAATGCGGAATTGGAAACAAAATGTTGCAGTTCCTCGAGTGTCCACTTGTGGCTGGCTGCAAAAGCCACAACACCCATTAAAATGCCCATTTTGAAATCATAAACTCATTTTTGCAGCTTCAAAAAGCATTTTGGTCTCAATAGGGGATTAATTTATCTTTAATAACTTTACAGGTGGTATTTTTGTAAAATAACTCATCAGTTACTCATCAGACCATCCCTGGCCGTCGGACACTGAGTTGTAGCTTGTCAAAAGTCATGTTAAGATTAAATTTCAACTATGCAGACCGCCATCATTGGGCTTCAAAACGCTTCCTCAGAAACCGTGACATAACTGAGACGATGTCCATGTTTTACTGTCTCTCTGTAACACGGTTGTCTCCCTGGAACAAACCTTTAAGAGCAGCTCATCCAGAAATAAATAAAACTTTTAATTCTGTCCTGCATAACTTCTCTCCTAACAATCAAAAAAATTGCCCCAGACAACTTTATGTTCATGTTATAAAATATGATTTCTTAGGGACATGGGACATCCCCTTTAAACACCGAGCTGCAGTCCTCACCAACTCTCTGAAGCTGCTAATAATTTAACTGTGAGTGTGATTTTTATTTTTATTTTTAGCTCTGCTGTTTGTGAGTGAGACATATTTTGAACTGACGCCCAGCGGTTCATTAAAACATGTGCATACAGCACAGGATCACAGAGATGCTTTTTGTTCTGATGCCCAGTTAGAGCTGCATTTAATACCTTCCCATGTGTTTCATGAATTAGAAAACACATAGCTTATAAATACACATCCACCGCCTGACGCCCAGCCACCACCGTCAGACTGTGTTGTCCCCACAACCACCGCCGTCCTCATTCATGCACGATCGGCTCCGACCTCCACCTCAAGGAAGTGTGGACATCAGGAACGCGAGGACTACAAAGGAGAAATCCTTCCTGCATATTATCCCATATGCTCTTTTGTAAAGAGATTACACTTGTTATGAATTGGCGCTATACGAATAATGATTGATTGATTGATTGATAAATGCAGGCTCAATAGTCGCATAACCTGCACAGCCCTTTTGTAAAATCCCCTTTAGAACATATTGTTTTACTGTAGATCATGGTATGCCCTCACTTTAGAGAGCAAGCAGAAGTGAATGCAAAGCAGCGTTTTGCTGTGCTCTTGGGCAATTCAGCCCAAATTGTCCACTTTGACATAAAGAAAAATCAATATAAGCTTCGGTACACATCTTTTTTAAGTATTTTTTTCATCCTTGCCTTTCATATAGCCTTTTCCTACCACTATCTTTTCTTAACCTTCGACCGAGGAAGAGGTGATTTTAAGGAGTGTGTTTGTGAAATGTGCTGGACAAATGTGCTTTCTTAAAATTAAACTTTTTATATTTTCTCAAACTACCACACTTGTCTTAAGTAGGTGCATTTATTGTACAATATATTTTATATTTTGCAACATTTTCTTTAAAGGCCTGTGCAGCCCTGCGGCGGTGTAACTCCCCGAGCTCTTGCTAGTTCACCTCATGTCACTAGATTTGTTTCCTCTCCTGTGTGAGTGGGCATTGTCTTAGCTCTGTCTTACACATCTTTTTGGTTCAGGCTTCAACGTTGGGCTCAGAGGAGCAGTCTGTGCTCTCGCTCATTTAATTATGCCCATGTGATGTACTGGCTGAGAGCTACACCTCGCCTGGCTTCCCTAATCTGATGGCAAATAAGGCTGACATCCATCTCACCATGTCAGAAACAGTAATGGCCACACTTTCTCTTCTCTCTTTGGTCTACATTGATGCAAGACAGCCATTCAGCCTCCCCTCCCCTATCATCCCTCCTTCACTCTTACCATTCATCACAGGAAGTCCTAACAGATGAGATCGTTGAACAGTGGGCGTAAATGGTGATGTGCACTTTCTCCTTCTGGTAAAGAAGGCCCTGTGCTCTTTGGAGGCAGAACCGTCAGGAAGGCGTCAGGAAGGTCTCTGTCATTGGTGGCGACATTTTAATTGGACCATTAACTTTTGGAAAGAGTCTATAGGGTATCTTGATGAACCCTCTTTTTTTCCCCCTCTCCTATCCAAAACTCAAACTGGGACCTTTTACACACAGCCCTGACAACATCTTCATACGCATCATTTCCACCTATTACTGTCTGAGACGTTTTCTCCCAAGTGCATTACACACTGCCCGCTTTCAATCCTTTGTGGCTCAATAAAAGAGATGGGAAGAGATTGGTGAAGATTATTATGAAAAGCGGACAATGCTGTGAGACCACACTTCTCACAATCCCAGTTCTGATCCTGTGATGTGTTCTGATAAAAGAAAGAGACTTTCAAAAGTCAGTGTGAAAAATACACACCTGGATCTCAGAGGTTGGGTAGAATACAGTCGTGCTATTGTTAAATCCTATTTGTAAGAACTCATCAGAACTTAGGAAAGTATACACCTTTCAACAACATTCATAACAATCCCTCACTCTGTGCAACGTTAAATTAACGTAAGGAAGAAATATTAAATGTAGAGCCACCTTAGCCAAAAATGATTCATGTTGATTAAAGTTTCTCCCAAAAACATCAAAATATCAAACACTACAGGGCGCCGGTAGCCTAGTGGTTACCATGTGAGCCCCATGTACGGAAACTATAGTCCTTCAAGCGGGCTGCCCGGGTTCAAATCCGACCTGTGGCCCCTTTCCCGCATGCCAATTCCAACTCTCTCTCTCTCTCTCTCCGATTTCTGACTCTACACACCGTCCTGTCTCTAAAATAAAGGCATAAAAAGGCCAAAAATAAACCTTTAAAAATAAAAATATATAAAACACTTAAGAGAGCACACTTGGAGGTTTGGTAGAAACTTGTTCATAATTTGTAAAACCAACACCAAGAGAGCCTGCATGCTCAGACTACAGGAGGTATAAAAACCTATAACATGACACACAAGAGGAGAATCTTAAGAGATATTCTTCTCCATAATCTCAAGCATGCGCACACTACCAGATATGAAAATCTTGGCACATCATGTACCACAGGATTTTATTCATAATCGTGCCAAGCAGAGGAAAGCACCACATCACATGGCCTTAAATTAAGAATGGAGCCAGCGATTAAATTTGAAATTATGTTCTCTGTTCTGAGAGAACTGTGTTCAGAACTGTGTTCTGAGAGAACTGTGAGGCATTTCTGTTCCGGGTTTTTGCAGATTTTTTTTTCAGGTTTTTGCTGATTTTTCGATCACGTAACATCTCTATTTAAAGTGCTAATCAAAACTCTCGGGCTGCTGTTTTTATCTGTTTTTGCTTCATTTACAATTGGTAATTACGTGACAGTGCATGTAAGATGATGTTACTGGTTAATGCAAAAGTAATGAAGTAACTAGGAGTGTAACTAATAACTTTTCCGCAGTGAGAAATTAAGAGAAGTAATTCATTACTTTTTAGTAATACCCCAACACTGTTTGTGACACACCCAGAGCAGAACCACAATTGATACACTTAGAATAATCAATTGTTACGCCACAACCAAAACAGAGCATGAAAAAAAGGAAATGAACTAGGAGCTGGTCAGTAAACAAGAGGCGAGTGGAAACTAGACAGCTAGCCTTACTCGATTGAAGGCGTCCAGTCATCATCTTACCTGAGCCGCCAGCCCGTTCCTTTTTCCTTTGAGTTCAGATTTGTGTTATGATTTCAGATTTTTGTGAAGAGAGAGTGGAGAGTGTGTCGCGCTGGTCGTGGACTGTCTCTTTGTGTCCTGCACAGGTATGTCCAATGCCCAGTCGGCTGCCTCTCATCAACAGTTGGTTCCTCTGCAGTAGACGTCAGCACTGGGATTTGTAGTTTCCACCCAAAACAATCAAACCAAATACAACACCTCCTGTTCACAAGTATCTCTTTTAGAAATGACAGAAAGAAAGAAATGAAAGCCTAAAGATCTGTCTGTGTCACTATTACGTCATTTGGTATCACTGCAAGGGATCAAAGCTGCCATTCATTTTCAGTACCTCATCCCATTACAGCCACTTTACAGATGTATTCACAATTCTTAAATTGATTTTTGGTGCCTCAGTGTAATGTAGTGTCAAATATGTTGTTTTTATGAATTCCAAAATTACAATCGTATACATTTTTATGCCAGCCACTCAACTGTGCTATTTTCACAGATGAGGTGTTAATTTGTTAAGCGGATAAAACTGTTCAACTCCGCTGCTCCTCCACACACCTCAAAGTCCTGTGGATTTCAAATCAGTGCGAGGAAAATACAGCAAAGAACAAAACTTATCTTCTTGGACTTTAAAACACTGCCACACAGCAAGCAATGAAAAAATAAGGAGGAGGAGTAGCAGAGAAAAGTACCAATTCTCCAAACCTATTGAAAATAACTCTGGCCAGACGGATGAGGTGAGAATGAAAATAGAAGCATACAATAGAGGAAAGACTTTGGTTTCTTTCTCTCGCCTGTGATCAGTAATCACTGAGGCAGACAGGAGAGAGTAATCTCAGAGAGGGTTCAACAATTCGGCCCATCCTGAGATTACATTATTTTCCCAAATTGCAAGTGAAGCCTCTCAATCCACCAGCCAATGAATCGACGGTGTAGCAGGAGGGAGAGAGTGGCGTGCGGTGTCGTCTAAGACGAGGCGTGTGTGAGGCATCCCATTAAGGAGGAAAAACAAGTGGGAATAGCGACGCAGTGCAGCGGCAGCAGCAGCACATAATTTCACAGAAGTCTATTGAACCGTTTCTTTAGAGGAATTGTAATCTCTAGGAAATAAATATGTGATGTGAAGGTGTTGAAAACATACATCTGATATAACAATGTTTGCTTTGACTACTGAGGAAAATGATTGACATGGCTAACTTTGTTTCTGGAGCTTTGGATGAAGTATTAGGAGATTGTGATTTGACATTTATAAATAAATAGAGAGCTAATTAAATTTAAAAGTTTTTTTTTTGTTTTTTTTTTTACTTTTTGCTGTTTTTGCTGATTATATTCCTGTTTTTTGTGAGCTGCTGTAACAACTAAATGTTCCCCAATTGGGAATCAATAAAGTTTTATCTTATCTTATCTTTACATTAGTTGGTTATATTATGAGTTACCCAATGTATCTATTTACTCTAGGTCTATGTTAATTTCTTAGGGCTTTCACACTTGCAGAAAACTCCTGAAATACTCCTGATATTTGCCAGAGGAGCTGTAATCTGTATGCGTGAACACAAACGGCTGAATTTTTCGCTCGGAGCTTCTCCTGCCAAAGTGAAATAAAGCTCCCACTGGATTTGTTGTTTCGCGGCTCTCTGCTCACGTGGATTGGGCGAGGCTCAAACATGTTTCATACATGTGTTTTAAAGTGAACCCCTCTCCGTCAAACTGTTAACCCGGTCACCACATGGGGTAAGAGATATGGCCCGCCCACTCAGGAAAGCTGTGAGGCATTTAAACAGATTGTCGTCACAATTGTACAACCGAAGGAGGAGCAACCGATTTTGTCACAGAAGAATGAAGCCTTTTTATTGCCTAGAAAGGCAAACCTATTCCAACCGAATACACTTAGAGATGCATATTATTACTTGACATTGATCGCAGAATATTGTTTATAGATGTTTATTAGCACTCATCTGCTGCTGTCTGTGTCCCTGCTTGTGAAACAGGATGAGAGGGGTTGGGGGGGGGGGGGGGAGTGTGGAGACAGGAGGGGAGGGTCCTCAGTCTCCGTCTTGATGAAGTTCTTTCTAATACTTTACTAACTTCACCTGCTTAGAGTGTGTCATATTGCTGCATATATATGTTTGCTTCAATGTTAGTTGAGTTTCCACTGTGTCTCACGCTGAAACACCAACACCTGTGAAGTGTCAGTATTTGACTCCTAAGGAATAAGAAGGGGCTGATTGAATGAGTGACGTGTAGTTCATTCTGAGTCGGGTCCAGCACACCTTTTTACTACCAAACAAACCTACAAAAGCACAAGATTGGTGACTAAAAATAGTCCCTAAAAAGCACTACTTTCTCCTTTCTGAGTAATGTTTGCTAAAATATTCAGTGCCAAGCTGTTTTGGGAAATTACAAAGCTTCAGTGAGAGAAGGAAATAGACGTCCCTCTTGTGTCTAGCAAAGATACAAATGTGCTGCAAACTGAGAGTAGGACACAAAGTCTGATGCATTGTTGGTTTCAATGCTTTTATGGGATTTATTGTCTACAACTGTGGTACTCAACCTCCCCTGACTCCGGACAAACATTGAAAAAAATATCGCTGCAGGAGCAACAATCCAAAAATGTCCCTTTCTTCCCGAAAAAACAATTAGCTTTTAAGAAAAGGGAGAATAGATATAGTTTGTCAAGCAATGAAAAGCTTTATGTAATATATTTTAATTATCCTCATGCAACCACAAATTGCATTATTAAATAAGGTTACATTATATTTTCATTAGGTTTGTATATATATTTAGTCTCTAAATTATTTTAACACATTTTTCATCTAATAATGACAAAAGTAACCTATATTTCATGATTCAATTTCAGCTTAGATCCTCTGGGGAAGACAGGCGTAAACCAACATGTTTGGCTGGCAAATCAATGAGTCTGAACCACCAAAGGAAAAGAGGCCACAGCACTATTGATTCTGAAATCTGTGACACCTTCCACAATCTCTAGAAACCCTTAAGCACGTCTTACTGTGAGGCCTTTTACAAACACCTAACCGGCTCACACAGGAGACTCTTCTGATACTCATATCCTCTTTGTGGGGCAGCTGTGGCTCAGTTGGTAGAGTCGGTCATCACAGGAAGGTCGGGGGTTTGATCCCCAGCTCCTGCAGACCCATGTACTTTTTTTTTTTTTTTTCATGGACAATCCTCTAACCTTATTTATATATCTATGTCAGTGCTGAACTTTGATTTTTGATGTAACTTATGCTGTTTTTTAGTTTTTATCTGTAGAGTATGATGTGATCTGATTGGGATGTGAGGATTTTTGAGTTTGTAATGTAAGACAAGACCATCAATCTTATCAATGTGTCCTTGGGCAAGACACTTAACCCCGAATTGCTCCCGCTGCTTTGTTGGCGGCGTATTAGTGTGTATGAATGGGATTCATTTCTGATGGTCACTTTACATAGCAGCCTCTTCCATCAGTGTGACCTGCGGTGTAAAAGTGCCTTCAGTAGTCAGAAGACTAGGAAAACGCTATACCATTTACCATTTTGTAATTAACTCAAGTCAATTTATTGGTCAGCAATTAATGCACCATGTGTAGTAAAAGTGGGCAAACATGTTTTTGAAAAATTAACATAATGAATGGTTTCTGTTTTCTGGAATGACTCATTCTTGAAATTACAGTAATGATGGGCTCCATGTGCATAAGTACAGTACAGCCCCTCACAGATGGACTAAAAGCAAACATTTGGTGCAGTGCATGTAAAACCTTAGGCTATTTTAAGTGCAATTTTAATATGTATGCCATTTTCTATGTTCATTATTGGAGTTCCTGAGAAAAGAGAATGACTACTCTAATTCAGCAAAATATCACCCGAGGCAAAATGGGTTGAAAATAAGCAAACATATTACTAAGACTTGATAAAACCAATTAACATTTTGCAAAGATTGTAGTCTCTGGGTAAAAGTACATTTGAGATGTTTAGTAGGAGGAAGACTTTCAGGGTGTTTACAGTGTTATTCAAATTGTCTGTATTGCACAATAAGTTTCCTGATTCCAAACTAAATCACAGGAGGCCTGTTCATACCAAGATGTCTGGCAATAATGAAAGAAAAAAACCATGAAAAATCACCTCTGTGTTGCTTATTATTTGATTCTGAAGCCGTAGTTCTCAACTGGTCTAGCCTCAGGACCAACCACCAACTCCGTTGCGACCCAAGTTTCAGATTTTATTTTCAACTTATCAGTTAAACTTGTTCAGTTTGCACCACAGGCCGTACGAAACATGACTGAACAAATCAAACATGTTTAAAAAGTGCTTCATTGACTTTTTCACAGTTTTGTTTTCCAGGCACATATCTGGGACCCACTGAAAATGCCTCCAGTTCAGAACCACTGTTCTGAAGTAAACATCTTTTGTAGGTATAAGTAGTTCCAGTGTCAGTGTAGAGTTCAACACGCATCAAAAACAACCCGCTATCAGACCATGAGCTGGCAGAGAAGAATTGTGATCTCCATTTTCATCACTACTGATTTTACTCCTACTCATAAATACAAAGTATACGGTGCTTTCTTGAACTTTGATTTGACCGAACTCAGAAATGAGGGCTAGTTGTGTAAGGGTCATTGCTCTGTGTTTTGTTTTTTTTGGATATGAGTCATTTAAAAAGTTTAGCATATACTGTGTGCCAAAAGTTAAAGAAGAGGGCACATTTTCAGTCGATTAAATTCAGTTCTGTTAGCTTGTTTCTTCTTCTGCAAGAAGTTTCCACTGCTAAAAAAAATGTAAAAGTTTAACAAAACAATGTCATTTATTTTCAAATTATTGACAAATGTATACCACACACAGTATATGGTCTTGATAAAAGTTGCTGGAATGGTCCACACCAAAGAGGCAGACATAAAGCTGTGCAATGTAAATCTTATAATGGATGTAAAAGTTAGCTTAAAAAAACTTTTATTACAACTTTTAGATTGCCACGGGTTATGAAATATGTTCACTTTGATTTCAACATATTATTGTTTGGGCATCTGATCAGGATGCCTCCTGGAAGCCTCCCTTTGGAGGTTTTCCGGGCACGCCAAACTGGGAGGAGTCCCCATCTAGCCTGGGAACGCCACAGAATCCCCCAGGAGGAGCTGGAAAACTTTGTTGGGGAGAGGGATTTACACATAGTCTGTACACCTTGGTCCGTCAGCTCCACCTACTATGCCGTATTTCACTGCCACTCTAGTCAATCATTGTGTTTCCAATTCGAGCGCTGCGGTCCGTCTCCGGGGCATTCCACCAGCGCCAATACGCTCTGCTCCGTTTCAAATTGCGGCGCACACGGGGGTGTGTGGAGATTGGGGGTTACTGTTCTTGCTGCCACCGCAACCCAGCCTTGGATAAACTGAAAGGATGGATGGGTATTATTGTCCATTTTAATACACTGTATATATATATATATATATAGATATATATTTAATTTTTTTTTTGGGGGGGGGGGCAATTACCAGGTACAAAAACTATTAGATTGATTTTTAAAAACTACACAAGTAATGAATTTGACTTTGGAGGATTTCCTTTTTTTCCACACTGACTAATGAATAGGATATTTCAATCATTTTGGGGTGTCTAAATTGAAAAATCCATAAAATATCAAGTTTTTAAAAAACACAGCTCAAAATGTTATCATAAAGACTTATAAGGCACATACTGTTAATCGGATCTGATCTGCTCTGCCTGGCCGTGTTTACAACACATATAGGCATCCAGACAAATGAGCCTCACGGTGACCTTCATTGTAATTGGAGTTCAGCATCAAGTAAATGGTGTGAAAAGTTGGTTGTGATCCTGTCTTAATGCACAACTGACCACAATAAGTCACACTGATTGCATTTTAATGCTGTGTGGAAAGAACAACAACGTTAATGGTCCTGTGTTGGCACATGGTACCGGACGTTGACAGAGACGTATCTCACCCGCTGAGGAGACGAGTCAATCAGAGCCGGAGCCACTGCCAAGTACTTGTTGTCACGTTTTTTTTTTTTGTCTCCTCCGGAAGGGTCACACTCATCATGCTTTGCACTAATACATCCCGTCCCTCACGCCCCCCACCCCCCACTCCCCTAATAGCTCACACCTTGACCATGTCGTCTGATCAGCACCTGTGACTCATCTACTGCATATGTCGCACAAACAGCTGCTGCCTCACAACAACAATAATTGCTGCCTGGGACTTTGTATTTAAAGTGTAGGTTAGAACAATGAGTGTAATCTCAGCAGGCTCGTTGCACAAAATGACCTAAATTGATCTACTGGGGATTGATAGGGTTGTTGATCAATACCAATGACTCACTGATTGCTTTGGCACATCCTCAAACTGCCGATTTCCAGAACTCGTCATTTTTCAGCACCAATCAAAAAGTTTGAAGACGCTCTTATCAAAAGCACTTAAGTGGGAAGAGATAAATAGTGACAATGAGCGTTTTATAAAAATCAATGATACAAGTGAATGAAGAGCAGAGCGAACAGAGGCCACTGGAAACCTTATCCACATTAGACTTACTAGGCTTCATGCACCCACCATTCTTAAGAAGTTTTCTTATCTGTGAGATGTCCGTAGCTAGGAACAAAATCTAACCCTATCAACCCCCAGTAGATCTATAAGCTTCTGAATCCTCCTCTGATTCTGACACAACAAACTCAAACATACTCTTGAGGGCTAAAAATTGCAGACCGTCGCATGCACCATTCTTGTGTTGGTCTAGACAGCGTGTTTAGCATCTTTTCTTAAGATTTTCTAAAAGTGGAGAATGTGTATTTTCACTATGATTTGAGGAGATGCTTAATGAGACATTAATGATCTTAAAAAAAAAACAAAGCAGCTGCATATTCACTTTTTTTAAGCAACACGCCCAGAGGCTTTAACAACAGGAGTCCTGATGAACTAGCTTCACATTAAATTCAGCTGGCGTTTCACAGCGAATTTTAAGTATTTAAGTTTTTAATGAAGTGTCTGTTTCTGTGTATGCAAAATCTAAGATGTTAGAAAGGGACTAGCTTCAAAAAAGAATGTGCTATGTTTTTATCCAGTAGATGTCGCATTCAGCACAAAACAGCTGTTTGGCAACACCTCCGCTATTCTGAATCCTCCGCTCTCCTCCAGTGGGACACCTCCAACCCCCCTCCACTCGCGTTCACATTGAGAAGTTATGAATTAGAACGCACCATTAAGCGCAAGCAGGAAACTAAATTGTCCTTTGTGCAAGCTGTTATTGCCTGTGGCCTGCATTGTTGTGTTAGCAGCTAATGTTAGCACACTTTAGTTAGCTCATATCTTCATATTGCAAATAAATTGACACTGAATGACTCTGATCTAAAAACACTAGATGTGACATCTAAATAAGCAGTGAGTAGTCTTTTCTCTAGTCCTTGACTTAAACTGCTTTAAACACAAGGCTGTCCCGTCCATGTTAACATGATGTAAACAGCATTTCCTTTTTCAAGCTACATATCTTTGTGTTTTAATTCCTTCCCAAAACGTAATGCTCATATAAAAAAAAAAATGTATTGGGTTTTAGTATTTTACTTTGGTGGAACTATGCCCTGAACTTTTGTCCAGTAAGTTTTGAATGTTGTTCTCTCCAACTTCACCAACCCAAGAGGTCAAAGTCCAGTACGTGGCTCTCAGCTTGCAACAGTGAATTTTTCAGAGTTGACCAAAGGTCACGGTAAACCTAGGGTTCTGACGGCGAATAGAAGCTAACTTTCCCTCCTAAGCAGAGAATGACAAAGCTTTTTTAACTGCAGCTCTGCATTAGCCGAGCCGCACCAGTCATCAGTCACACAGGTGCTAAGTGGTGAGGGTGGGTACAATCCAGACCAGGATTGAGAGCTGACTGATGGGTAACTGCGGTGACGCTGTGCCACTGAGGTGAGCCATCTATTAACGTCAGCCCTGCCGACTGAGTGCTGGGTCTGGGGTCCGGACAGTTTTTTTCTGGAGCCTTTGATTTAAAAGCAAAGTTAAAGGTTGGATTTGCAGTATACTACTGTAGAATACAGCTCATTTTAAATGAGACATTTAAAAATGCACCAACTTTTGACGAGAATTTCATCAGTAAAGTGACAAAGATGGGAACAGAGAGAAATAGAGGGTTATATAGATGCTGACTTTTCTTGCTGCAAGCTGAATTGTTATTTCTCACAGCATTTTAAAACATCAATAACTGTGTCTGTCCATGTTTGTGCTGAAATCACACTGATTGCTACAGATGAAAATTGAAGTGATTTTCTCTACAGGATACATTATGTGTGATGACGGCACAAGCTGACAAGTGAATCTGAAGTTAATGCAGCTTTACATTTCACCTGACATGTTCTTATCCTGCTTCCTGTAGCCTACATACATGGCAGATTATTATACTTCCTTCATTGTGACACCTCAAGGATAATGGAAAATCATCAGAGGCATTTTGAAAGAAGCAAGAGCTTTTCCTTTAATTAAAGCAACAATATGAAACTTTTACACCTTAAAACAGTGGTTTCTAAAGTCAATTAAAAAGCACAATAACTTTCAGAAGGAGAATGGCGTCTCTCCTATGCCCACAGCACGGGCCGATCACCTGTTTACTGCATGTAACTTTGGTAGCAAGCACCTGCGTTTGACTTAACGGCACTGGTTAAAGAGGACATATTATACCCTTTTTCTACTGTTTCAAACAGTGCACTGTGGTCTAAAAGAAACATCTGTGCTGTGCTTTGGTCAAAATATAACATGAATCAAGCACCAGAGGAGGTTTGTGACCCTGTATAAACCAGCTCTCTCAGAACACTCCGTTTTGGTGTGTGTGGCTCTTTAAATGCAATGAGCCCCCCCTGAGTTTTCCCGGTAGACATCACTCCTCTATAACGCTACAAAAATGGAGGACCTGCGCAAAAGTTTTGCTCTAGGCTGCGGATGGAGTCCATGGGTGGAGATACCAGGAGAGGGGATGGTATTGTTTTACCAGAATCCAGCTTGTGACATCACAAGGAGAGCAAATTTGAAACAGAGCATTTTCTCTGAGTTGTAAGACTTGTGCAGACCACAAACAAAGGACTGGATGGGTTTATTTCATATTTTGTGGGTCAGTAGACACTCAGGTTACCCAAATATATGTTCAAAAACACTGTAGAAGTGGAGTTTTCATAATATGTTCTCTTTAACTCAAGCATTTTAACAAGAATCCAGCCGTCTCTGTACTGTTTGATACAATGGCTGAGGTTTTTTTTGTTGCTTTGAATGCAAAGTTTTCCTCCCCAAAATAAGAGAGTGGAAGCCAGGCAAAGCTCTGAGAGGCCATACAAAGACAACAATTCCTACTCTATATATATTAAGTCTATAATAATCTCAGACAAAGCTGTAGCTTCCCACAAGCACTACAAGACCCACTTACAGGCACAACAACACTCCAACAAACACAATATTGATAGATAATCAATAGATAGATAATTGCTTACTCAAACACGTACATAGATGTACTTTCTGAGAAACACTCTTTTTTTAAACTCTCATGCTATCTCACACACACTCATCAGTTCTTTATGTAGGTCAGTGGAATAGTGGTCCATATAAGGAAGAACAACATATTTTACCTGATTGAAAATGTTAAAATAAATGTAATGTTTGAATTTGTGTTGCGACATTTCAAGATTAGCCTCCAAGACACACTGAGATTTGAGCGTCTACAAATCCAATTACTGAAGCCTGAAAACAGGCTCCCCTCCTGTGATTTTCCTGATCAAATAGCAACCGTCTCTGTTAAACCCTACACTGACACTGCTTTCCAACCACTAATCAGAGTAAACCAAAAAAATTAGATTTACAAAAGATACCGAGCTGGAACGTCAGATGAATTGTACCAAAACTCAAAACAAACCATCTGGCTGTAATGCAGGGATATAATTTGGCAGAATGTCTTTTTAAAGGAAGATACTAAGCAGAGACAGATCCTGACGAGACAAAGACTTATTGACCACACTCCAGCTTTAGAGAAAGAACAATACGAGAAGGCATGGCTACCAACAGGTGTAGGAGTCATTTGTTACTGCATGACTATGGTGAGCTACAGGAAGGGACAATACTTCTGACATTTGACTTAAAGAAAGCAATAAACTCAAATGTAGCAAAACTACAAATTTGAGGTTGGATGCATAGCTGCTTACTTTGGGACCACATTGCACAAACTATGTAGGTGGACACAATTTAACAACATCACTGAATGAGATTTATTCAGGGATTTTACCATAAAGAACAACACACATTCCCACCTTTCCAACAGTGAAATATCGGGCTACATCGATCGGGTATTGGCTTTGGTTTTCTTGTCAATTACAACAAATAGCTAGTAGTGTGTATGGAGAAGTATAATAGTGTAAGCAAGCGACAATAACTGAGTGTGTGAATCGGTATAATGTGTGTACGAGACAGTGTGATGATGTATGTAAGACAAAACAAGTGTGTGTGAGAAAGAATGACGGTGTGTGTGAAGAGAAAATAATTAAGTGTTTGACAAAGTAGGATCATCTAAGAGAGGGACAATGACTGTGTGTTTGAGAAATTATGATGGTTAATGTAAAAGGGGGCTTTATTGTGTGTGAGGGATAATTAAAAAGGAAGCTTGCTTGATCAGACAGGAAGACAGTTTAAATCCCCATGCTTTCATTGACTCAAAGCACAGAAAACAAAGCCTGTAAACCTGAGCAGTACTACTGGAGATAGATGGTTTGCCAGTGCAATAAATTATTCGATCCGTCGTTTTTGTTCGGTTCTTGTTGCTTTTGAGACTTTTAAGAAACGGCGGTAGGCTCTTAGTTAGATATCCTCCAAACCAGCCCTAAAACAGCAGAATGGCATGTCTGTCTTGACCTTGTTCCTTTAGCATCGGAATATAATTCTAACCTGTGAAAAACTGAAGCCTGTTTTCACTTCATGGTCAAATACAGTGACTTGGTCAGTGGTCATCCATCCATCCATCCATTACCTTTTACCGCTTTTTCCTGCCCGGGGTCACAGTGTGGCTGGAGCCGATCCCAGCTGTCATTGGTCGAGAGGCGAGGTTACACCCTGGACTGTTGGATAGTCAATCACAGGGCTGACATGTAGAGACAGACAACCAGCCACATTCACATTAACACCTTCAGGCAATTTAGAGTCACCAATGAACCTAACGAGCATGTCTTTGGACTGTGGGAGGAAGCCGGAGTACTCGGTGGTCATATGTATTCAAACATGACATTGTAAGTATTATAGAAGTGTCATTCTGGTTGTTTTCCCCTTACTTATTATTTGATGATGTCAGGTCACAGAGAATGACCGGTCATAAAGGTGGTGGCTTGGGGAAGCAAATCCAGGACAATGGATTGGTTACACAAACATTGGACTGTCGTCAATACGACCAGTTTTACCAGGGTTACCTTGTGACACAATGAAGACTACTTTTAAGATGATGAGATTTTTTTATGGTGTGCAAGGCATGCTGGTTGTGTACCAGTTGTACCAATATACCTACTGTACCTAAAAATACAAGTCAGTGGATATGTTCTTACAGACAGGATCCAAACACTTGAACAGATCCACCTTTTTTTAATTTCACCGTAAGTGATTTGTGTGCTGCAGTATTTTCTTTGGATCCTGTCTGAAAAGAAGGTATCCACTGAATTGTTTTTTTTTGTACGTTTTAAGTCCTTCTCTGATAGCAGCAACCTCCATTTGTGGAGTGGCTGAAGCACAAGAGTTTCCTTCTCCATACCTTTGTACCTATTTACAGCTGTTTAGAAAGGTGTTTAAAAATGAAAAAAGTTGGAGAAAGAGAAACCAAAAGACAAAATTGTAAACTTGAAACGTATAGAATGAAAGATACAAACATCTTCAAATTGCAGTCTCTCTGTTTTACTCTTTTACTGGCTGTAATAACCTTGCATTTGTCAGGTAATCTTGCATTGTTTTGTAATGCTTAACAGCATGTCCTAAGACATACTGGACATTTGAGAGTCCATGATGTCACAATCTATGATGTCACTTGCAGTAGAATCGGGTCCCAACATGGTGTTGGTTGATTTGGTCATTAACACAGCAAAAAAATTCTAATTAAAAGGAAAAACCTTTGTTATCTGACTTTGGTCATAGATAAGAGGTTCAGTGAGTTCACTCTGTGCATCTCTGCTCCCTCAAGATAACAATAAGATTGTTTTGTCTGACTATTGTTTCCTATCTCCTGTCTGTCTGGTTTGGCCAATTCATTCCATTGAGACCAGAAAATATGACTGGCAAGGCAATTCAACTGTGCCCACTTCCGTGATATCTGCATCTAGCCTTAAAATGTACATTTAGTTAGATACTTTAAAATATATTTAAAATGCATTTACATTTCTAACCTTGCCTATAGGTCAGCAATGACTTCCAAGAAAAGGGACAAGAAGAATGACATTTTGGTACAAAGAATCCTGCCAGAAAACCAACAAGACCAGAGCTTTGTCTAAAAACCCAGCTCATGGCCGAATACAGATCTTCTTTTAAGAAATCATTAAATGGAGATCATATAGCACTTACCAGAACTGTTTAGACCTAACCAAATATGCTCTCCAGTTCTTTAAACATCCCAAATATTCAACTGAAAATATGACCCATCGAGTATTAATGACCTGTTTTATTCACTTAGTGTTTGGATGTTTCGATGCCCTGTTGTAAGAAAATACCGGAAAAATCTGTATACGTAAAAGCCTTTCACAACCGATTTTCACACCAAAACAAATTCTCTCGCCTCCATAATCCCTCAGCCCCCCTCCCTTTTCATGCCATCGTACTACAGCTTTAAGGTGCTAGCTAAGTATCCACCTTCCTTTCACTGTAACTGGCAACTAAAATGTTACTCAAGTTGTGTTGGTGTTCCTGTTTTCTACCAGTATTCTTCATAAATGTATTAGGCTTTAACAAAGATGATGCAACACAGGAGGTTGTTTGGCTCAAAAGGGACAACCTGCTGCATTAATTAAAAAAACGCTTGTCAGGAATACCTGCATCTCTTGTATCATATCCTACACAGAAACATGTTGGGAACATCAGACTTCCTACCATTACATGATGTTCTTACAAGAGATGCCACTTATACTAACCCTGACAATTACTGCAATCAAATAAACAACGTCATTCAAAATTACACAATTTACATGTTCCTCTCGAGACTGGCTCTTATGTAAGGGATAATCTTACATAATAATCTAAAGCAGTGGTTCCCAAACTTTTTTCCTAGGAGCCCCCCCACACACACACACACACACTTGTATCTAAGAAAAGTTGAGCCCTGGCAGGACCTACATGAAAAAAAATGTGATACATGGCTTTTAAAAAAAGAATATACATTTGAATAGTTTTCATTGATAAAATCCTATCAGACTTGTTTTTACCAGAAGACCTTTGAATAGATTTCGGAGTAATATTTTAACATGATTCAGTTAATATGTTCAAATCTATTTTTTGACAACCTCAGCGCAGAGAAAGCCTTGCTCCTCCCCTGAGATCTCAGGTGCCCCTCCTGGAGTGGCCTGGACCCCATGTTAGGAATTCAAACCATTGACCTAAAGGTACAATGTACCAGTCATGGTGAGACAAGTCCTGTAACAACCTAACAGGGTTTATTTCTGCTGGAATGACCTGCTTACTGTAAATTATCTTTGGTAATATACAGTAAATAATTCAATAGTATGAATTATTTAAATGTTTAGATTTTTGTCAGTCAAGAGAAGGCCTTTAGATTTTACAGTTAAGACTTAGTCCATGTCAACGATCAACATTGTGACCTTCTTAATGGGGTTGAGGTCAAAGGGCCCTAACTTTTTCAGTTGGGGCACGTCGGCTCTGGAACAGTCTTCCACTTTCTCTCTGTTTATGCTTTTAAAGCCGGCCTCAAGACTAATTTTTACAGACTTTCCTTTTTAGCTGACATATCATTTTATCAGAGCTCCAGCGTGCAGATTTTAACTCTACTGTTTTAATGTTTTTACCTTCAGTCGTCTTTTGTTTTAACTGTATGACTGCATTTTAGCAGCAGGTCTAGAAAAAAGCTCTACCAATAAATGATCATTAACCTATAACCTTATATTTCCAACTGAACAGAATATTTTAACAATTGATGAAGTGAGACATGGTAAGAAGGACCACATCAATGACAACAGCACTTAGGGGTTTTGTCCCAAAACTGATAAATCCTGTTGTCTTTTTCTTTTTGAACATTACATATTTCAACCTGAAAAAAACCCCACAACCTATTGTGTCTTTTTCTCTTTTTTTTTGCTTTGTGACTTTTTCATGCAGATTCATATGATTGGCAGTGGTCCCCCAGAATCTCTGCATCCTCAGTAATGATCTGCTATTCAGCAGCTGTCTGCTATTCAGACATAACAGACCATAATTGAGCAATCAGGATGGCGTATTCAACAAAGCCATTTCATAAAGGCTGGTTCATCCGTGAAAATCAAGAAAGTCCTGAGATGGAACCCATGATTGCAAGGTAGGCAGTGTAGTAGTCGCTGTTGGCAGATGTCGTCTGGTTCAATATGGTAACACTGTAAGTCAATGACATTGACACTTACTTTGATAAAGTGACCTGGTTTAACTGATGTTGATGTTTCTAGCCATCTGCTGTACTGCAGTGTACTAGTTTGCTACTGTTCAATCTTAGAACCCATTGCCTATTGTCTAGTGATGATGAATAGCCACTGGTAGCGAAAGACAACTATTTAGGGCATCTAGTGTAGCCAGTGCAGAGAGAGAAGGAAGACTTTTCTAACACTACCTTTTTAGTCGTTGGTCATTGTAGTGTTGTGGTCCTTGAAATCTGTCTTGGTCTCAAGACCACTTTTTGAAGGTCTCGGTCTCTTCTCGGAATCGAAAGCATTTTGACTCAGTCTTGTCTCGGTCTCGGTCGGGCCGGACTCCGGATTTTAAATAAGGACTACCACTGATAGGCTATAATTTCTGTGATTAGAAGGAAAATGCCTCTTTTTAAAAGAACAAATAACTTACGGCCGAAACCTTCCAGGTGTTGTGTTTTTCAATGTTTTTTCATAGCTATTTATGGTCTTGGTCTTGTCTCTGTCTCGCCCTACCTTGGTCTTGATCATGACTCGGTCTCTATCCCTAAATGTTTTGGTCTTGGAGCACTTGTCTCCGGCATGTCTTGGTTAGTGTGGTCTTTACTACAACACCAAGTCATTCCTTACAGTGTGACTACTAAAAAACCTTGAAAAGCAAGAGTGGCACTGGAATTAAGAGAAGATTTCTAGGAGAAGATTGTTTGCTACAATTCCCTCCAGGTTTTTATTTATTTTATAGAGTGAATAAAGCTCAATGGTCATGATTCGTCAGTGGATGGGAGTAGGGATTACATTTAAGTGTAATGTGTTCCACCTCTTTTAGTCCCAACAAAGAAGTGTTTTCTTTTATTCAGCCAATGCTCACAGAAACTACATTTTGCCATAATGCTTTTGATGTCTGGAGTAAAGACACTTGACTTGCCTTGCTGCTAACGTGAATAAACTTGCCTCACTTGCCTTGCGTTGAAACAGCTAGAGGATGATACTAAATGGTAAATGGACTTAAGCTTGAATAGCGCTTTTCTAGTTTTCTGACTACTCAAAGCACTTTTAGAACGCAGGTCACACCCGCTTATTCATATCCATTCACACACTGATGTTAGAGGCTGTTATGTAAAGTGACCATCAGTATTAATTATCCCATTCATAAACATTCATATGCCGCCTATAAAGCAGGAGCCCCAGAAGCTGAATGGGGTAAAGTGTCTTGCCTAAGGACACAACGAACATTTGGCTGTAAGAGCTTGGGATCGAACCCTTAACCTTCCGATTGAGAGACGGCTTACTCTACCGACTGACCCACAGCTGCCCCAATACTACATGAAATCAAAGTGCAACTGATGAAAAATTGTGTCATATACTTAAAGGTTCTGTTTTCATATGTAGTCTGTTAATCAGATATGAAATCTGTTAGTAAAGATAATTTATATGCTTCATTTTATGATGATTCATGAGGATTTTGCTTTCCCCTGGCTAGGCCTGGTAGCAGTCTGATTGTCAATGGTAAAGTTCTGTTTGCTCCAAACTAAGTAGAAGTGCTGCTTCACATTATTTTTAAATAGCTTTTTGGAACTGGGAGACTGCTTTATGGCCCTGGAAAAAATGTTGTTTTCAGTACCAGCACTGCTCATAAATCTAAATTACAGTTTGTCACAGGAAAATGCATGCAACGTGAGAGACGCCTGAGTAACTATTATTTACGTTTTTGTGCCGTGTTCGACTGGTGGATCAAAATGTTGAAGTGTTAATGGAGTAGGAGGTGAACTCAGGCTGAGACTGGACTATGCTATTATGAACAGTCAGCATTTGTATTGCTTAGAGGGAAACTGCCAGTAGAGGGAAAAAAGCAAATACTGCTGAAAATATAAGACACTGTTTATTGAATGACTTATTTTCAGGCATGCACAGGAAGAGTACTATAGGTTTTATTTTTGAGATTTTTTTCCTAAGGGGTGTAGAGCAGGCGGCTGTGAGGACTGAGGGGAAATTAAATTGTTCACTTCTATGTACTTAAACTGAAGTCAAATAAATTAATAAAAGTGAGTCCTTGTGATGAGAGGGTTTGGAAAAAGAAAAACAGAGGTCAGGGCCATGCTGCTTCTACATGTCACATAAGTTTTGTAGTCAAGACCACACTTACTGAGACCTAGACATACAAATTTTGGCTTCACTCCCAGGCTGCTGTTACTGAGTCCATCTTAATACCCATTCCATGGTTTTGTCTCGCTGTGATTTTCAAAATCTACCTCTAGCAGTCTTTGGCAAGAATTAGCATTCTCTTGACTCAATTTTGGTGTGTCCTTTTTTTCCCCTGTCAAAAACTCTGTGCTTAATTGTTTTGATCAAAGCCCCTTTTAATTAAATGTACAGGAACTCCTTCTGACAAAAGGCTTTTTGATTATATAGCAGTGGCCTGTATAATTCAAGGTCTTCAGAAAGCAAATGCACTCAGTGACTGGCTCCTTCAACCTGTTTCATTCAGAAAATCTCAAGAGAGAAATGGAAAAAAAAGAATAATTGAGAAGAAAAGAAAAGCCATGAAGTTGAGCACACTGATTAGTTCTCCCCTGCTGCGAGTCCGTCTGTATGCTACAGTATGCTGTGAAACAAAGTTAGACCTATATGTCTCGGCTTACTATGAGTCTTCTTTATGCGGAAGTGAAACCTTCAAGTTAGAAGGAAAAATAACGTGTTTTTCTTGGATGTTTGTGGCTCATTACACTTAAGCCTGGGGACAGTAATCTATCAGATTACAAATAAGTGGGCTCTGCTGCTGGAAGGCAGGATCTGTGCATTTTTGCGTGGGGAGAGGGAATTTGGCAGGCTGCTGTCAAGCCAGTGGATCAAAGTCCTTTTCCCACTGCAGTGGCTCATCACAACAACAGAGACTGAAGGAGAGAGAGAGAGAGGGAGAAGGGGAGAGAGAGATCTTGGAGGAAGAAAGCTTACGCCACTCATGGTTGGCTTAGTGTGCACACTTGCTTCACATTTTAGATCCAAGCCCATACTGAGCATAGCTCAATAAAGCACTCAAGTCAGCAGGGGAGACTAGATGTGCTGTCAGTGTCAGTACATCCAAATGGCTTGTGACAGTGACACATGAGCGAATACAGAAGCAATGCCTTCATGCAAAATATGAGAAGGATGTCAACATTTGGAAATGTTATGGTTCTAAAAAAAAAAGGGATCCAAACTTGAAAGATTTATGACTTAAAGAAAATGGCAATAGACCATACTGCCTTTGGCATACTGCCGCATTCACCATATTTAGGCCTGTATATATGGCTGTGATGTTCCTCTGATGTTATGCTCAGGATAGGGGGCTTCAATGCTGTCATATATGTTCCAGGTTTGCAAATCCTAATTTAAGGAATCTGACAAGCATCTATCTTATCACTGCTTCTTGTTTCAGCAGCAACTGAAAAGTCTATTGGCAACTAAATCTAGAGGACAATTCTGCCAATTCAAATTCATACAACATTTAAACCAATAAGCCATGCATTAGCTACCTATGGCAACATTTGACAATATTGGTATCAAAGGTAGTTTTCGCATTGTCACAACCTGGCTAACTCACATGAACAGCCCCTAGGTCTGTTGAAGTTGACGATGCCATTTGCATTGTGATTGCTATCAGAAGGATAAAACAGGAAGAGGAGCCTCACTGAGTGCTTATCATTTTCATCACAGCACATGATATTAGATTATTACAGATATTAAAAGTGCGTTGTGCACACCGGGTTTTACAGTAAATCGTTAAAGGGATACTTCAGTATTTTTTAAGTGGGGTTGTGTGAGGTTCATGCCAATTGTAAGTTAGCCACCAGAGATGTCTATCAGCTAAGCAGCTCTATTTTGACAACACATACAGAAGCTAGTATTTCCACTGTAGCAGACGGAAACGTTTGGTTTTGTTGATTTTTGTCAAGTTCCTCTTCTGTGCTGATTCCCAACTTGAAAGGATTGAGCTTCCACCCAAATGAAGACTGGACTCCACTCAAACGTTTTCCTTTAAGTTCCTTTCATTTTGATTTTTTTTTTCCATCAGTTACTTTTTCGGTTACCTGTTTAGTTGGCTTATGTTTACAATTTTAAACAGTCTTTTTAACCTGCATGTCTTTTCATGTTTATGTTAATTTCTAATCTTTTGACTTTTTTTGAAATCATATAATTTAATTTATCATTGATCCCTAACTTAATTTGTTTTTTAATTCAAACTCAATAAAAACATTGGGGTAAATGGACACTATACTGATCTATCCCTACTTTGGCACATCACACATATTCTTCCACTGGCAGCGCACTGATCAACTGATTGAGTCTTCAGGCTTTCTGTAATTTCAATGTCTTACATTCAGTTATCAGCTGGGAAATGAAGAAGTGATAGTGGTTTGTCAGGCGCATTTAGAACCGCCATCAGGAACTTCCGACTCCGAGCATTACGTCTGAGAAAATAAGCTGCCTTGAGAATTAAGTAACTGGTTGCTCTCTGTATGTTGGAGTGAAGAATGAGTACTTTAAGGGATAGTAGCCTATGGAAAGTAAAAGGCTCCCTTGTTCTCCAGTGTCAAATTTCTCATCTAATATGACTCATATCCACTCCTGAAGGGAGTACACTTGTAATCCATGTGCTCTCCATCATAATGTAGCAGCCTCTGTGCTCTCACCGACTCATTTTCTTTTCTTTCTAGCTGCACCAAGAAGTGCATGTTAGCATAACATTTTCTGTCAGGCTACAGGCGTTTTTGGTATGACTTGATATCTGTGGACATTAGAATAATGCCACAGCCTAGGAAGGAAAACAGATTTGTGCAGACAAAAAGGGAGCTTCAATTAAAACAGGCTTTGGGATTACTACCGCTACGACTGAGGTGCCCTTGAGCAAACTCCTTCATCCCTGATTGGTTCGCTGGAGCTACACAGTGGTCAGCCACAATCCTTTGCAAATAGCAGTCTGATGCGTGCTGACGCTGATTATTCAGCTTCAGCTCCTAATCGAAAGGAAGTGAGATGAGCCGGATAAAAAACATCCAAGACAGAAGACTTTTTTTTATATTGCAAGAGAAAACGATAGCCTTCTTTGCATAACACAAAAGGAGATACATGTTTAAACACTCCTCTTTAACACAGATATTTGGACATTCAATTGAGAATTAAGTAATGTCTGCAGCTCCTGCCACTGAAAGGGAAATCTTGCTCTCTCTCTCTCTCTTCCTCTGTCTCTTTCGGCATCCATTATTAATCAGAGAATGTTCTTTTTGGTGTCATAATCACTTTGATAATCAAGGTTGCTGATGGGAGACCACATATTCAAAAATTGATAGTTTGAGCATTGCCTACTCAAGGGACAAAAGTGTTAATTAATTAAGCAGTAAGGTGAAAGTAAAGTGCAGGGGCTGTGCTCAGAATTCTGGAGCACACCTGGGAATTTACCAACCCCCCCCCCCCCCCCCGAAGCATCAGTCATAATACATAATCAGCATGCACTACCAGAATAATTCAAGTGTTCTTTTATACATTTCTTTTTTATTATCAAACACAATCTGATTCAAAATCTTTGCAAGAAATGGCTTCAATTCAAAGCCTTTTTTTGGTGGCTTTCAGAGACAAAGATAAACCTACTGACAGGAGCAGCCCTGCTTTATAGTGGAGAAGAATTAAAGCTAAACCACCCTTAGCTGAGTCTGTGCAGACATTAAAAAGGTGTTCAAAGCGAGAACAGACTCTAAATTATTGGCAGGAAAGTTTGTCCTCCACCACAGGGTGCTCTTCATGTGTGGTCTTACAAAATACTTGGAAAAACAACCTTTAAATGTTGACGTGGTTGAGCTCATGATGGCTGTGGTGTACCCAATTAGGTTAGGCTCTATATCTGACAAATTTTAGAGTTAAACATTACAATTTCTATTCAGACCTACCGACTAGAATAAATGTAAGGAAACACTCGCAAAGTGTCAATCAAAATTGAGGACAATTTATTTAACATTGTCAGCGGGTCAACAAAGTTTAATAGGTTTGCCGTGTGTGGCTAATGTTAGCAGTGCTATCAGTGCCAGCATTCAGTCTTCATTCCAAGTTAACATCCTCATGTCAGTGTGTGCTGAATGTTGTTACACATTGATTCAGCTTACATTCTGGCTTCACCTGACACAGCATACATTCAGCTTCATTTTTTCTAGATCAAAATACTGCCTCAATGCACAGCTCCTATGGGATGCTATACTCCTATTACTGTGCTTGTTTACATCTGGGCAGTAGAGCCAGAGGAGAAGGCCCATTAACCAGGGCTACTGCCAGTCTTTAGATATACTTCCCCAACTAGTGGCGGGTGGCTACATTGCAGTTTAAGCTCAGGCTTTGACCAGCGTTTAGGGCCAACATATACAAATACTGATAATTAATTTAACTGACTAGTAATTGATATTAGTTCAATTAAACTACCAACAAAACTGAAAAGAAGGTTATAGAAATGTAAACAGAATGCTCTCAAAAGAAAACAGGCAGCAGTCTTTTAAGATTAAGAGATTAAGATTTACTTTTATTGACCCTCCGGTTCCCAACCAAGTCCCTACAGACTGAGCTACTGCCGCCCATTTCTAACATTCTTACAATGGAGGCAAGAAAAATATGACATTTCATCATCAAATAACCTAAAGAAAGAAATCATTCCAGCATAGCAATGGGAGGCTCTTCCCAGTCTGAACTGGCAGATTAGGAGTCTGTATTTAAACTAACAAACGAATAAGATGTCTTCTAGAGTTAATCGTTTAAATCAATAACTTACCAGTTTATGCCTATATATGTTATTAATCTCAGAGGGGAAATTTGCAGAACACACTTTGTTATAGAGAGACCTGCTACTCACACTTAAAGGAGAACAGACCTACACACAAACCAGACCTATTCACATGTCTGAGGCGACTCAGGACTACTCAGATAGGGAAGTGACATTTCCCCAGGAACAAGACCGATTTCTGTATTTTTTTTGGCCATACCAAGACTCAAACGACCCTCCATTTCTAATCCAAAATCCCCCCAGATTGAACCAATGCATCGCCACATCTGACAAATTCAACTCATACACCCCTTAAAAGTGGTTCTGTTGAGGTGTTTACGCTGCACAGAATGGATTTTGTTAAAAAATAAAATCAAAGAAAGGGTAATGCAAAAGCTTTCTAACATGACAGAATTCCTTGAATCAGTATCTTTAACTATTCAAAATTAGAATTTTAAAGAAACAGTGTTACCTTTACAAAACCACAATATCATTGGCATGGGGCAATGTCATATAAAAAAAAACAGTCCACCTTAAAATACTCCAAAAAGAACTCTTCTTATTGGGAAATCTCCAAGGAGTTAAAGGAGAAGAAATGGAAAAAAAGATAACTCAAATAATAATGATTTTTGAACAAGAGTTTACAGTCGACTGGCAAACAAAACTGCATCTTGTGATGTGTTACTCTATGTGCTTAACTCTTCCTGTGTACCTGCTGTTCAATGTGTGAATTACATTCAGCTAATGGCTTTTGAAGAAAAAATGTTGAGGTGGGCGTTTGGCGTAAGAGGTGACAGTTGGAGTCGCAACTGACAATGATGATGTGGCAAGGACAGCAGGGGTAAACTGTTAAAAAGCAGCGAGAGGTCATAACACATACAGCCTACACAGCCACTGAAAGCACAAGCTGATGTATTTCATGAACAGTGGGAGAGAAGCCTGTGGGCCCAGACAGATAAAGAAAACCGTGAGATTGCACCAAATGTGTGATCGATGGAAGAGAAGCCAATTTCAAGGGTAAAAAAGTATTCTGCATGCAGCTATTTCATGAATAAAAGAGGAAGGGACTGTGTGAACATGGCAGGATCCAGGAAAACATTTCAACAAGGAAAATGTTTGAGCTTGTGATAGTATGATAATGAAGTAAATACCAAACTTCAGTTTAGCTGGAGGTATCGGGTACTGCTGGGTCTGTCAGTAAGTACAGCACCATCAGACATGGACCTTTTTTCGACTCTACATGATAAGACCTGCTGAAACCAACAGGAGACTGGGTGTACTTGGTCAAGCCGAATACCCAATAATACACATTTAGGGAGCCTGCAAGCACCAATGCTGGAAGTATGGTATATCCAATGCCCACACTGAATCCAGGAAGAAGTTCATAAAAGTTGTCTTAAGGACACCATGGAATATGTGATGTGTTACTTAAGTGATGTGTACAAAGTCAAACATTGGGTAATTTGGTCAGCATTCCTTTGTGCTAACCAGTTAGCACGAAAAGCTAGCAGTAAAAAACACACAACAGAAGTTAATGGTATCCAGGTCCTTGGCATGGTAAAGTTGGGGAAGCCCCTGCTTTAGGGCATGGCTACCTGTGATTGACATGATGCTACCAAAGGGGGCCGGTCAACCAGGATAGACACACACACACACACACACACACACACACACACACACGCACACACACGCACACACATACACACACACAAGCACGATGGCACCAAAGTACAGATCTTGTTTCAAACACGGGGTACACAAGCTTATAAGTGATATTGCGGTATATGTCTTTTTCATTAATAAAGTCTATGATTTGGACTACGACTTACAGGTCACCATGGTGATGATTTGTCAATCAAAGGTAACTACATGTCTTTATTTAAACAAAATAAATTGAAAAAATCATTGAGAGCATAGCCCTCATTCAAATGACGTCAAGCAAAAGCTAAATCCTAAAGTATGCATTGTGATGTTGTGTGTTTTACTCCTAAAATTACACAATGGAACATGCCTTGCTGATGGAGACTTGAAAATAGCCAATTAATCCGTTGGAGCCATTTTTCTGAGGTATTAACTAGGCCTGGTGATTTTCCCATTTGATTACAGTATATACAACGCTGACTGTTTTTGCTATAGTGCATTGCTTGTTCCACTTACGCTCCCTACAACCCTTCAAAGAATAACTGCGAATGGCTGATGGATGGATTGCTAGGTGATTGAACTGCTGTAGGCGTTTTTGAAGCATTTCCAAATAACACTTGGACTGTTGAGTTGTTGACCTTGAAAAAAAAAATCAGTATCATCACAGCTTGAACACTTTCATAGTTGTATGTCAAAGTTAATGGCTGGCTTTCATTCGATTCAGGATGTTTGAAAAGGGGGGGGGGGGGGGGGGTGGATACAGCTATAATCAAAGACTGAACACAGGAATACGAATGAGACTGTTGTGAAGTTTCAAAGTGAAGGAGTGCCAATACATCCATAGATATATTTATTGTAATTCTTTTGGGTGGACTTGGAATGCTCTTCACTCAAACATAAGGAAACTGTGCAAGAAGAGTGCAATTTGTTAGGCAGTGAAGATGCAGCACACTATCTTTACAAAAAGGGTTTATAGGTCCAACAACTCAAATACTCTTTTTCATTTACATATGACCAAGTCCTTTTTTTGAGCACACAGTTAAGGGCAGTAAGACGTAAGGGCTGGAGAAGTGCAATTTAAAGTAGCATTTAAAGAGTCACCAAAAACAAATCCAAAAAGAGCAGTTTGTAACAGAAAAAGAAAAAAATCTGTTTTCTTTTATAAAGATGTAACGGGGAAATAAATATGTCAGACGAACTGCTCCTCAAATGTTTGTAGTGAATGATAAAAGATAAGGGAACAGGTGCCTCTGCTCTTCTGTATTGCATATCAGCATGTAAGGCACCATAACATTTTCCCTTTGTGCTCCCGAAGAGAGTAGAGAAAAAATAAACCAAACGAAAAACTCATGACCATGAAAAGTGAAAAAAACAGACAAACTCATTTTCCAGCAGTACAGCAGAGAGAGAGAGGTTGCATACACAGTCTTTACGTGCTGGTTCTTCAGGGGGATTCAAGGTTAAAACACCCGACCGCTAATGCCCGTCATCCACAAAGAAGACTTTGAAAAGACCTAAAAAATATACTTTTAAATGACTTCAGCCATGAATCTCCAAATCTATGGATAATTCAGTCAAAGAAAGTGAGATGCTTCAAAGTCTAACTACGTACAGGACTTTAAGAACAGGTTTTCAGACCATAACAAAGGCTCTCTTTGGACTCTCCTCCTTCATCCCTCAGCTCCCTCCTGCCCTCCTGCCTCCACACTTCCCCTGCTCCTTCCTTCCTGTTTCACCAGCATCTGTGAAAACGGAGAGCTGCAGACAAGTGCTGATAAACTTTTGAAAACAAGATTCTGCGATCAATTTCAAGTGCTGATCTTAAAGTTGATTAAGTTGATATCAGTTTGTCTTCTTAGGCCAAAGGAAATCTTTTCTTCAATTTGGAGGAGTCGGCTGGTTCGCTCTCAGTTTCACTATTATGACGTCCCTGATTTGGAAAGGCTGTCTCTCTCTTCCTACACTTGGTGGCAGGGCTAATGGTTAGAGATCGAAGGCTTCTCCTGAAGTCCACTGTCATTTCCACAGTCTTCAGCAGGTTCAGCTCTAGATGGTTCTGACTGCACCAGAGGGCCAGCTGCCCCCCTCCCCCTTTTTCCTATACCTCTCAACTTTGTAGTAACGTGTGAATGCCTGTCTCTACTCATATTCTGATGAAGCAATTCAACGCATGCAGAGTTAAAAGAACCATTGTTTACTTTTTCCCTGGCAAAGATTCACAGTGAGGGGTACGTCAGACGAGGTCCTTCAGACAAGAAGAAGGATGACGAGATTTTTCTTTAGGGAATTCAGTCACATGAGGACAGGACCAGCAGAAACCACAAGCTGTAACGCTTCGTCCAGAGGGAACTACAAGAAAAGGAAAAAAAAAAGTAGAATAAAAGTTTCTATATCTGCCCAAAGTCTATAAGAGAAAAATGGAGTCCAACTCTTTGCAGCTTATTTAGCTCAGTAAAGTCTGTATCATCATTCTGTGGGATTTACTCATCCGCTGTATATACTCTTAACTGATATAAATGCCTGATTATGGCTTGCCTCTGCGACTACAGCACAAAATGGCCATGAACTCAGACTCAGAGGTGCTTATTTGCATAAGTCTCTCGCAAATTAGTATTCTGGCCTTCCCCGCGTCAAGAGAAAGTCTCTTAGAATCATGCAATGCAATTACGTTTGCATAAACATTTACAGTGTCTGTAGTGCAGGAAGGCTAAAGTGATTCGACACTCTGTATCTGGCAGTAAAGTGCTGTAAAACAAACACAGGGGCCTAGCACAGTTTTTAGGATGTTAGGATCAGGATGTTTCCATAGGATGTCAAGTTGTAGATATCAATGTGACAAAGTGCAGGCAAATTCAAGGGCTGGTGCCTTGCTCAAGGGCACCTTGCCAGCTTCCAGACCCATTTCTAGACATGATCCGCAACAGGACTTGAATCGACGACCCTCTGGTTCCCAACCCAAGTCCCTAGGGACTGAGCTACTGCCGCCGCAATTGATTTACAGCCAATAAATTAGCAGCTTTGGCTTAGTGGTACATTGGGTCTTTCAATTGAAAGGTTTTAAAATTGAAGCTCTATGCGTTCCCTTGTCTGACTTCATGTCCAGGTTGATCTGCTCTGTTCAGCCTGCAGCCAGCTCCATCTAAAAGAGGCTCAACCACATATTTGGAGTAGAGCGGAGTTGCCTTGCTGGCATACGCATGAGATGGACCGTGGCGCATGCATTGAAAACAAGAGCATTGACTAAACTTGACCAAATGGAAGTGCACGGCCCACTTTATGCCTTCTTGATAATACCTTGTAACATATATCAAATGATCAGGTCATCTTTATTGCATTTTCAAAGGAGTTCCACATTGAGATGACAAGACACAACATACAAAACAGCTAATCGGCTAATCCTTTTGGCTTCCTTTCACTCTCATAAAGGTGCATCCATTATTTGGCATGTAAAAAAAGTGTCTCCACTAGTGATGGGGCAGTAAACTCACACTTTGCTGGGGAAGCGTTGTTAAATTCTATAGAGTGAGCAGCAAAAACAAAACTTGGGAGTCCAAAGTCCCCCTTCTTTGCTCGTCGCCGTTGACTAAAACTGTGATGTGAATGTGCGAAGAGTCTCCGTTTCTTTTAGAGGAACTGCATATTGCTAGTTTACATACTGAGATGGTGCCTTTTCAAAAGTTTGTGTCATGATTTGGTTACTTATTTTCAGAGTTTAGGTTTTCTTGTTGTTTTTAGTTCTCATTCTTCCCTGATGGTGTTGTTTCCCTTGTGTGTTTTCTAGGTTAGTGTTTCATGTGTTATTTTGTAACTTCATATCCTAGTGTTTCTTGTTTCATTCTTGAGTTCTGTGTGTCTTTAGTGTTTCATGATTTAGTTTGTAGTTGTCCTCAGTGTTTCTTGTATTCCTGCCTCTGTGTGATTGCCCTGAATGTCCTCACCTGTGTCTTGTTAGTCTCACCTGTGTTTGATTACCCCTGTGTCTATTTAGTCTCTGTGTTTCTTCCCGTCTGTGTCAGTTCATTGTATGTTGTTGGAATGTTAGTTTTGCTCGTGCTCCTCTGTGGCTCCCTGTTTTTGATCCCTGTGTTTTTTGTTGAACTTTTGAAATTAAGTTTTGTTGCCTTTGGCCTTTTTGTTTAATTAAATATTTTTGGTTTCTGCACTTGAGTCCACCTCCCTTGTTTTCCAACCATCTGTAACAGAATGAACTGACCAAGAATGGACCCAGTAGAAACGTTTGAGGAGATGGATTGTTTTTCGAAAGTGGATTATTTTCAGAACATTTTTCGTTTGTCCAGAAGCACTGCTAAGGCCGAGCAGTCTCCTTGGACTGGAACTCGGCTGGCTATTTTTAATGGAAACCGTGGAGGCCAAGGAAGAAGGACTGGAAACCATGGAACCCGTCGTCCTCTCCTTCCTCCACTCCCCAGCACCACAGAGTCTCTGCCTCAACCCGAACCTCAACCCAGGCCTCAACCCAAGCCCCAGCTCAAGCCTCAGCCTCCCTGTGCCTCAGAACCACAGCTTCCCTGTGTTCCTGCAGAGCGCTGTCTGCCACCAGTTACGGCAGGGTGCTGTCTGCTCCCTATTCCTGTTCCAGCAGAGCGCTGTCTGCCACCAGTTATGGCAGGGCGCAGTCTGCTCCCTATTCCTGTTCCGACAGAGTGTTGTCTGTCCCCTGTGCCTGTGTCTGCTGAACCGCGTCTGTCTCCTGTGTCTGCTGAGCTGCGTCTGACTGCCCTGTCTCCGTGGGAGGCCCTGCCCACTCCTATGACTTCTGTGTCTGTGTGGAAGGTTCTGCCCACTCCTGTGTCTCTGTGGAAGGCCCCGCACACTTAGGTTCCCTCGTCAGAGGCCCGGCTGACTCCTGCGCCCTCGTCGGAGGTTCCAGCGACTCCAGCCCCGTCGTCAGAGGCCCTGCTGACTCTTGCTCCCTCGTCAGATTCCCTGCCCACCCCTGTGTTTCCGTGGGAGGCCTGGCCTCTCACTGGTCCCGTGAGCCTTCCGGCCGCCCTCCTGAACTGCTCCTTGTGTTTGGTCGGCCTCCAGGCCGTCCGCCTGAACTTTCCGGGCTATGTGCCCTGCCTCCAGGCCGTCCCCCTGAACATTCCGGGCTATGTGCCCTGCCTCCAGGCTGTCCGCCTGAAGGTCCGAAGTTCTGTGTGTCTTTAGTGTTTCATGATTTAGTTTGTAGTTGTTCTCAGTGTTTCTTGTATTCCTGCCTCTGTGTGATTGCCCTGATTGTCCTCACCTGTGTTTTGTTAGTCTCACCTGTGTTTGATTACCCCATGTCTATTTAGTCTCTGTGTTTCTTCCCTTCTGTGTCAGTTCATTGTATGTTGTTGAAATGTTAGTTTTGCTCGTGCGCCTCTGTGGGTCCCTGTTTTTGATTCCTGTGTTTTTTGTTGAACTTTTGAAATTAAGTTTTGTTGCCTTTGGCCTTTTTGTTTAATTAAATATTTTTGGTTTCTGCACTTGGCTCCACCTCCTTTAATTTTCCAACCGCCTAACAGTTTGCCAGCCAAAACAGTAGCTAATGTGCTAGCAAATTCACTGTTTCATCTCCACCTTGTGCTTGTGAAGTTTTGCTATCCATTGTCTTGCTGATGAATGGCAGTAAAATAAAAGCAAGTCGTCATATGCTCAACATTAACTATAAAACAGATACCAGTTAGTCAAACATAAAAAAACAAAACAATTAAAGCATCCCTCTCATTACGTCAGACTAAAATGGCCACCTTGTGAATAGGGTGATTTGCTTATTATGCCTACTTCACAGAAATAAAGCAGTATTCCTTTGTATTAAATGCTGATTAATGAGCAGTATGTGATTTCAGTTCATTTTACTGCTAATTTGATGCACTGGCTGCTTCTCAGTGGCCACCTGTGGAGAATGTGGTAATGAGCAGATGTTACGGTGTACCCAGGTGATGTCGGGACACTACAATGTGTGTGTTAACACACTGCTTGAATAAAATTGGCCTTCAACTGGTGTGATGTCGTGGGCCTTGTGATTAATTGATGTATGACTAACAAAGCCTTCAGCCTGAGGTCCCATGAAGCCCAGCTCATCGTTCTGCTCGTTGTTTATTTGAAAATCTCTGCTGATCAAGGAAACTGAAAACTGTGACGGCATTCAAGTTATAGTGACCAGGTACAGGGTGCTTCTTGCTTCTCTAATGAAGAAGACAGAGAGTGTACACAGGAGTAACACTTTCTATGCTCTCTGAAAAAAAATCAAGATATAAAGAAGTTCTTCTCCTTCAGTTGTTCTCTTGTGATGACACTCCTTCATATTGTCTCTAGCCAGAGCATCCCTGAGTGGGCGGGGCCACCGCTCTTCCCTGTTGTTGGCAGATCTAAGAATTTGGAGATGGAGGGGTTCATGTGCAGAAAGAAAACATGCGTATGACAAACATGTTTGAGCATCTCAGCAAAATATGGACTTTTTTTATCTTTTTATCTCGGGGATAACAACGCTAATTTTTTCTGCTGATGATTAGTTACTTTTCTTGAGATCTCGAGAAGAATTACAAAACTTAAGGTGTTATCACAGGTAAAATAGAGTAAAATAAAATGTACTGATGCATACTCTCTTACGGGTTCAGTAGTATAGAATACATATGTTAAACTGTGATACAACTTCTGCATTTTAAAGCACTTCAATTCAAGACATATATGATTTTGACTTTTTGAGCGACGGCGAACTTTTGAATACAAACTTTTGTGAAAATTAAACTGTCTGGGAGCATTTATAGCCTAGTTGTTAAGTCGTGCTGAGGGTGTAGTCCTCATCGCCGTGGGTTTGAATCTGACCTTGGCCCTTTGCTGCATGTTATCCTGCACTCGCTCATCCTAACATTTCCTGTCTCTCTTCAGCTGTCCTGAACGACCAAAAACTATTTTAAAAAAGCTAATCTCTTAACTGTCTGTATGTGCAGTATAAGTCGTGTTGCGTTTCCCACAGACGGTTCATAGAGTGTTTATGTAAGACTTTATCCATCTCCATAGATACCTTGACTCAACTACCTCCATTTCCAAATGCGTGTGTCCTTCAAAATAAGAGCACACTGTAATACAAACAGATTACACCACAGAAGTCATCACTAAATGGCTTAAATAAAACAATTACTGAGCCAAAAAGCCGAGCTGAAGTTTCTTTTAAATAGACGAGATACAAGTGTTCACCTTTGAAGTGCACTGTCAGTTAGTACAGATATTTTTTACATTCAGGATTGTTTATGGCAATGTCTTCTTTTGTGATATAACAAACTTGTCCATATGGATTTCAGGCTCCCATCATGCAGCTATACCTCACTGTGCTGAGCCCCCTGACAAGCTGTGGGTCTTAAGGCTGCACTGCAGTTATTGATTTAGTTTCTCTACGTGGAGGTTCTCAGGCCCTTCCCTGCTAAACTTGTTCCAAAAGGTCAGAGCCCTTCAAGATATATAAAATCCAGACATCTAAAAAAAAAACAAAAAAAAAAAAAAAAAAAATCATTTCACACTCAGCAATGCAGGAACGTTTCACCCTTTCCACTTGAGTAGTTGTTTTCCAGGAGAAACAGGGATTCTATGTTGTTGTTTTCACACTTTTTTTTTCCATATTTGTACTCATGTTTGTGACACTATTGACAGTTCTTATAGCCACCCAGTCACTCTTTAGATTCCTTGGCAGTAATGTACAATATGCCGCCTGCACTGACTCATCACTATATCTCACGTTTATTTATTTATTTCTGCACAAGTGATGAGGAAGTGCAACCAAACAGAAGTGAGAGAAGTGAGGGTCTCTGTGGCATCTGCACACCCCAAATGACTGTGTGCTGTTTGGCAACGAAGGTGGGAAGGAGGATTGATTCAACGCATGTAAGACTCCACAGGAAAATCAATATGCTCACCGCAAACCACGATTGACTTAACAGCACACGCCAACCACCTCTGAGCAGAGCTGAGAGCAAATGTCGGCTCAGTTTATTATAGAGCCTCCGTGCAGATATGATCTCGGCGCCCTGCTTTTTAAGTTCAGCACATCGCCTGCAGTAGGACACTCGCTCTACTCCTCCCCAGTCGTGTCTGAATAATAATACTGAGGTGGGTGGTGAAGAAACCACACTCCCCCCCCTACTATTTTATTGCTGTCAAGCTCCAGCAAGTGTCAAGCTAAGCTCTTTCTGTGGGCGTCTGGCGAGCAGCGACTCACCTTCACTACATGCCTGAAGAAATATCAGACAGAAAATGTCAGATAGATTTACTCAGGAGGACTACGCTCACATTCACTTTGATCGCTCTTTTCTTTATGTTCTTTGATTATATTTGCTGGATCACAGATTAATTTCTCTATTAATTGAATTACTCTCCTCAAAGGATGGCCACCTTAACTTGATGGAGGGGTTTGTGTGTCCTGGTGGTTTCCCGGGAGCTGTGTTGTTGGCGGCACTAGTCCCTGGTTGGGTCTTTCAAGGCAAAGTGGTCTGATGGTCTGGGGGAGGGACCAGACTAAGAGCAGTTCAAGCAAAACCCCTATGAAGCGTCAGAAATGTGAACCATTCTACACGTGTTTTGTGGACTTGCAGAAGGCTTATGACCGTGTCCCTCTGGGATCTACATGTGTAGAGGAAGTATTTATCTCTGGAACATCTTCAAATCTCATTCTGGGAACACCATATTAGATCTCTCAACTGTAGGTTTTGTATCTGTCTACACAAGACTCAACATGAGATATATATCACAAAACATTACTAAACTTCTTAACTGTGCCTGCTGGAGTCAAAATGTTTTGCATTTTAATAGAAACTTTTAACAAATGAAAAATGATTCTCTTCAGACTTTCTGAATTTGAAATGCCTTTCGCTTGTCAATGACTAGAATATTTATGAGAACATTAGCTAAGAGCATGCCACACTTATTATTTTGATGTTCATGTGCTAATTAATGCAAATGTGAATAAATACATGTCAAAGTGTTTTTAATTTCATGAAAAATATTATTTTTTTCATTAAAGCTAGAAATAAAAGCACAAAATTGTCAGACATTAAAAACAACACTGACTATATGGGGCGGCTGTGGCTCAATGGTAGAGTTGATCATCTCTGAACTGTACGGTTCGATCCCCAGCTCCTGCAGCTACATGTCCAATGTGTCCTTGGGCAAGACACTTACCCCGATTTGCTCCAGCTGCTTCTGCAGCGCATTAATGCGTATGAATGGGATGAGTTCAGGGGTGGGCAAACTTTTTGACTCGCGGGCCACAATGGGTTCTAAAATTTGACAGAGGGGCCGGGCCAGGAACAGATGGATGGAGTGTTTGTGTGAACTAATATAAATGACATGTAAAAGCCATTCCATGAAAGGATTTGGCCTTTAACAGTTAGCAAAGCAGGAATATGCAAGGCTCATTGTACAAATTGATTTCCAAATGCATTCATTTAATTAAATTAAATTTTAATAAACACAGTAGAGAAACTCACGTTCAGTTTCAGTAGGAACAGTGTTGTTGATCTCCCTTTTTTGCCAGTGCATTAAAGTCTGGAGTTAGTTTTGTAGTGGCAATTCTCAGGATAGATCCGAGGTGTTGGTCAGTTAACTTGGATCTGTGAGGGGCTTTGTTGATGTTCATGACGCTGAATGTCTGCTCACATACGTAGGTCGAGCCAAACAAAGTAAGCATCTTCTGTGACGTCCTCTGGAGGCTTCATTAAGTGAAGCATGAAAGTCATTCAGTTTAAGAGAGTTGAACTTCTCCTTTAAGACGGAGTCAGACTGAAGATCGATCAGTTCCAATTGCAGCTCCTGTGGTGCTGTTTCAAGGTCTTCTGACAGAGGACAGGACACCAGCTGAAGTGACTTTTCAACGTTTTCAAAATCAGAAAACTGACGGCAGAATTCTCCGTGTAGGTCGTCAAGGGATTTGCTGTATTTCTTTGCGTTTCGCGTCGCCTCTTTCTGCATGGCAAGTGTGGGGAAATGAGCGAAAGATTTGTTTGCAATTTGTCTGGAGAATAAAGTTAGCTTGGATTTGAAGGCTCTAACATTTTTGTACATGTCGTGCACAAACTGATCTTTCCCCTGTAGTTTCACATTCAGCTCATTCATGTGTGAAAATATGTCCACAGCAAATGCAAAGTCACAAAGCCAGTTCTTGTCGCTTAGCTCAGGAAATTCGGCGGATTTCCCCATTAACTCCAAAAATGCGCTGATCTCCTCTTTCAGCTCCCACACTCGTTGAAACACTTTGCCCAAACTTAACCAGCGGACACGAGAGTGGTACAGTAAGTCCTGATGATCCGCATCAGTTTCCTCCAGGAACGTAATAAACTGACGATGCTGAAGTCCCCTTGCTCCTATAAAGTTAACAAGTTTTACAACTGGATTCACGACATGATTAAGCTGCAATACAGACTTACACAGAGATTCCTGATGGATGATGCAGTGAAGGAAAATAACATCCTGGTCAGGGTTTTCCTCTTTCACATTATTCTGGATTCTTTTCAGCAGCCCAACATGTTTTCCAGTTAAATTTGGCGATCCATCCATTGTGACATTGGCAAGTTTACTCCAAGGTAGCTTCCTTCTCTCGATGACAGCAGACACCTGGTTATACAAGTCCTCTCCTCGTGTTTTTCCTTTCAGGGACTCCATGGTCAAAAACTCCTCCGTTATCTCAAAACTGTCATTAATCCCTCGGATAAAAATTAGGAGCTGAGCAGTGTCTTTCACGTCATTACTTTCATCCAGCATTAGTGAATATAACTTAAAGGACTCAGCCTTTTTGTTTAATTCGCTGACTATATCTTCGTCAATCAGTTCCACACGGTGAGTCACAGTCCTGCGTGATAAACTGATTTTTTCAAACTGTCCTTGGCTCTCTGGACACAAGAGACCTGCTGTCTCTACCATGCATTCTTTTAAAAACTCGCCTTCGGAGAAAGGCTTGCTAGCCTTTGCTAATTTGAATGCCAGCAAAAAACTTGCCTTGGTAGTTGACTCTTGAATCGCAGTTTGTTGGTGAAAAAAATGTTGCTGAGTCTGTGAATTATCCTTCAACCTCTGAGCCGTAGCCGTCCGTTCTTGCGTGGACTGCTTGCTAGCGTAGTTAGCATGCTTCGTAGCAAAGTGACGGCTGATATTGTACTCTTTCAAAACTGCGACAGTTTCTTGGCATATCAGGCATACAGCCTTTGATCAGACTTCAGTGAAAAAATATTTAGTTTTCCACTCCGTATAAAACACTCGGCATTCACTGTCCACTTTTCTTTTCTTTGATCCGCTCATTTTTACAGAAGGGCTCATACGGGTTCATAGGGCAAAGCGAAAAAATGAAGAAGGGAGTAATACACCACACTCTGAAGTGCGCCATCTATTGGGGAAACGCAGGCATTACAGGGGAAAACGAACAAGGTTTAATTATAATCAAATTTTATTTAATAATAATATAATTTGGACAAGTTCGGCGGGCCGGATTAAAAAGCCCAACGGGCCGTATATGGCCCGCGGGCCGTAGTTTGCCCATGCCTGGATTAGTTGCTTCTGATGGTCACTTTTCATTGCAACCTGAATGGGTAGGTGTGGCCTGCGGTGTAAAAGTGCTTTAAGTACTCAGAAGATTAGAAAAGTGCTTTACAAGCTCAAGCCCATCTCCCATTTACCATTTATGACCAATAGAGTTCAAAAGTGACCGCTCCTTTTTTCAGCAGCTCTGGTTCGGGAAGTAATAATTTACCTAAATAAATACCAATACTCGAATGCTGAAGTAATGCACCAAAGAAAGCAGAAGCAGAGACAAAATGGGAATTACATTAACATGTTCAACTCTTTTGTCATCCCTTAACTAGGAAATTTAAATGATCAGTCACTTCATTGCCCTGTTAGGCAGTGTATATTTCAAAGAGCCTCAGATAAGGCTGAAATTGAATTTCAGACCAGAGTTTGACTTTAACGAGAACTACAGGAAGCACCTGCCAGTCTTTACCTTTGACTGGCAGCCCTGTTTGTCCGAGCCTTCAGCTTCTGTCTTATTTGATATTAAAATCATGCCAGGATAAACAAAGTGGCCTTAAACTAAGTGCTATAATTGCTTTTTAGGGATGAATTGAAAACTACCCTTTGTAGTGAAATGAGTCTTCTTATGGAGGCAGCTTGGAAAATGTAAATTGACAACTCAAACCCCCTGGGATGTTCACTTTGGGCAAGCAGTCAAGGAAAGCCACAGAGGAAAAGGAGAGAAGAATGACAGGTGAATTTAGATCCATAACATCCTGGTATCGTTTCATGGTGAGGTTGCATAAATGATCATAAAGAGACTGATTGAAACACGAGGTTCATCTGCCAGCTTAATGACTGCATCTGCAATCATAATAAAGCAACGTCGTTATCTTAACAAATCGATAATTGAGCGATCGCTACAGAGGCTAACTTCTTGACTGTATATAAAAATGGATGATCTTTGCCTCCTTTTGTACACAAGTGAGGCCAATAAACAACTGTGTCGGGTGCTAATAGTCAGAGTCCGGAATCTGCCGTTGGAGCCTCAGTTTTGACATCCTAACCCTTTCACTAACCAAAACATACCATACCAGTATAAATGTCATAGATCCCTCAGCTCGGTACGGTCCACAGTAGAACAAATTCTTGTGTCCGTTTGAAGCAAACACTCAGTTATGGAAAGTTCCCTGACTCTTATGTTGTTGTGCCTTACGTTTTATCTCACTGTTCCTTTTCCACTGCGATCTACCATAGATACCTTATTTTCTTTCAAAATAGAAGCAGGTTTCTATCCGAACAGAAAGTAAAACAGGCTGAGCTTGAGATATCATAAAATACAAAGCATAACAAAAGTTGTTTTGAAATGTATAACATGAACATCACCTGGTGGCTTCCTAGTGTTTTACGAGACAAAGTGATTGCACTTAAAGAATTTGCATTCCTATTGGTGTATTGTTCTATTGTTGTTTGATGTGTTGATACAGTGGGGTGGTTTCTGTATTTAAAAGGCAATATGAGAATGACTGTAAAGTCTTCTTTCCGTCCAGTCGTAAAGAGGTTGTCTGGCTCATCATACCAAATTTGTATCTTTTCATTCACAAATGATGGAAGGATGGATAACAGCCCTGATACTTATTGTTTTGGACTAAAGTTGGTGCCCCAAAGAACATGGCCTATGCATAAGCCAATTTCACCTATATCGGCCCTGCTGGACTACATGAATGAAATCATGCTTTTTCATGCATGAAGTCATGGATGAATTTTTGATATTTCATGTAACCTAACAGCAAAATGTGACCTCTCCAGGCACTGACTGACAGAATACCTTGAACAAAGCCATCACATATCACTATGGAACTTTTCAAAGCTCTTAATGTTGAATGTGAAATCAAAGTGCCGACATGCCAAGCCAAGCCCTCCCCTCCCCCAAAAAAACCCAAAACATATTCTTTGGGCCTATATGTTAAGATTCAAAAGTAATGAGGTAATAATAGCAGGGGAAAATGTCTTTCATGTCTGATATGATAGGATTTTTTTTAAGAGCGGAGTGGAACTAGGATGCTAAAAGGACTCAGAAGAAAAAAGGGAAAAAATAAGAAAACGAGCCATGTCTTTCATGAATACACTGCTCAAATGTATGTGAGCTTCCATTAATTTTTAATCCAGCATTTTTCACATTGCATAACTTTTCTTCTTCACCATTACCACTCCGTTTGGGCTCTCCTCTTTCTAAATATGTGCATTCATTATCTGTTTTTTTTTGCTCCGGCCAAAAACAACCCATCAACCATTTTGCAGAACAGGAAATCCCCCTGAGCCGGAGCTACGTTTACTAATTGCTGAAGATTTAAGGCTAATGATGGGGATTTTTGCTCTGGAGCCCTGTCAGATCTATTTTCTTCATTTGCCAGCAGATTCTTAGTATATCACTGTACTTTTTCCAACCGTCAGTGAGACTTAGAACGCTGAGAAACTAAAGCTGCTAGCAGTCTGCTTCTTTCATCAATGTTTGATTCAGAATGTCAGGAGAAAGGAATATTACAAACTGTCTATTTAATGACTAAGCACTTTTAATTGTTTTGAAGATAGCATTTAGCAAGCAATTTAATAACTTTTCTAAATTCTCTTTTTATTGGGACAGATTAAAGTCCCTGAAAGATTACCTGAATATATCGACTATATTATACTCAAATGAATTAGGTAAAGTCTACTTAACCTTTTGAAATAGATTTTACAACTAAATACCTATTAAAAATGAATAGTATTTAATCATGATTGAAGTGTATTTGTAGTAGGGGATATTTCATTTACCTAATGTTTTTTAATACTTATTAACCAAAACAACTTATTAATGATTATTTTTTTAAATTAGGTTTGTTTTACCCAAAAGTTAATGCCAGACACACGAGACAATATAGATCCTGTCAATTACTTTTTTATTTGACCAATTCTTTATCAAATTAAACATTAAGGACAAGTATCATTGAGCCCAAAATATGTTACATGTAAACAAACAAGTACAAGTTGAAGTATTACCTGAAGAAGAAAAAAGAATGCTCTTGATCTTAATTCACAGAACACACACACACTTTGCACCAACACAAATATGAATCAATTACATTAAATACTAAATACTAGAACATTTTTGCAACAAAAATGTGATGCAGAGGGTAAGGTCACATTGTGCACATACATCTCTTAAATCATGTACATGAAGTTTGAGAAATCATTTGCACAAAAAGAGTCTTAAGGCATGAAGAAGCTTACAGTCCGCATGTGCAAAAGTTAATACAATAAGCTTACTTTTGAGGCTGTGTACCTTCTTGAGCAGCTTTGCTCCATCAAGCTCCAAAAAACTTCACGGAATACTTCAAAGTTGTATTTCAGACTCTTGGGATACTCAAGGTTGAGAGCGTAAATCAATCCCATGAACAGCATACATGACTTGATGCGATTTCTACATCCGTTCAGTACCTTGTCGCCCTCTATCACGATAGAAACATCTGCTGGATCCACCTCAGCTCTGGGGTCATGGATCACAAGCACCACCATGGTTTGGTCTCTGTGGTCCTCGTGTTCGTCCTCCTAGAAGAAAATAAACAAAGAATAAGCACTTTTATTTAAGTTATGTATATAAGCATGGTGCTTTTCAGTTTGATTAAAAGTTTTTTGGTGAAGTAATTTATTTGAAAACAAGAACATTTAGGTAAATCGGTCATTTATTACAAGCAGGTGAACAACAAAGGCAATCCAGAGTTCTTGACCCCATATCCTGAAATCTAAAACAGATGCACAGTCACACTCAATCCGTTTAATAAAATGATGTCTGAAATGTAAAAATTGTGTCAGAGTTAATTATTGATTAATACCATACATGGCAGTCTTGGAACAGATCTTCCTTTTGTTCTCCAAGGTACTTGATGAGGCAACTAACAACCACATCCCTCTTTTTGTCAATACTGAGGAACTGAAATGACAAGCATTTAAGTTACTACTCGTATCTGCAAACTGTTTTTTGCAACTTTCAATAAAAACTGAAAAATTACCTCATTTGCAGTGTTCAGGAGATGCTGCATCCTTGTAGCAGCAGCTCTTCCTTTTGAACGCATCAGCTGCGGAAGACGTGGTGTGTACTCGTCTAGCTTCAGCATGAATGTCTCTTCCAGAGAAACAGTGGTTATATGTCGGAACTCTTCTTTGATCTAAAAATCAGTTAAGGGACAAAATTCTCACAATCTAACTATGTGAAGTAATTTGGCTAAAGATAATGGTTAATAAATCAAACATCAAAAGATACAGTTGGTTTTAAAAGCTGTAAGCTACATGTCCTGCAAAACAAGTTAACAAACACCTATTTTTTTCTTTAATTTAGAAGGCTCAGTGTTCAGTTCATGTATCTAAAGCATATAAATGTTAAAATTGACATACCTTAGTAATGCATTTCCAATGGGTCTTCACAGGTTTTCATAGATCCTGCTGTACAAGTAACAGAAAGAAACACTGAACATTTGATTGTGTTAAAACTTAAAGATTTAGTCAGGACATAAAATAGCCTAATGACAGTATGGCAAAACAGATAAGAAGCATGTTGACAAAAACGCACGGATATTACATGCGTGCTGCCTATTTACATCAAGCATATAATGTGGAGACTCATAGTTAAGATTCAAATAATTGTGTAAAATAATTGAAACCTTAATATTTGCCCAGCAGTTAGGAAGGCAACACACACAGACTCTACCTGAGTTTTGAGGTGCTGTTGTGCTATTTTGGTAGACAGCGTGAATTAAACACTGCATATTTATAACTACTTCACATCTTACTTCTACTGCGGTAGAACAGCTGTCCGTTCAGCGTAACCGTCGCTCTCTCTCCGTCACTAGCCTACACACTCGCTCGGTGCAGAGCTGTTTGTTATAAGAGGTATCAAGTAACTCTCAAAATACCTGTTTCAAACTTTATCCCGTCTTACTTTGTTTGTGTAAATGTACCGGACCTCAACGCTAGGTCAATATCACTTGTGTGCGTCACGTATATGTTTCCCCCAAGAACACCAGGCTGTATTTTGTGACTGTGGGGGAAAAAAGCGTCACCATAGCAACGGTGGCAACGGTAGACGGCGAGGGTCATACATACGGCAAAACATACGACATTGTGCCCGTAACCATGTGAACAAGTTAGTTAGTAAATGTAGTTTACTGTGAATTTAGCCCCCAATTAAATATCACATTATGTAGCTAATTTTGTTTAAATTAATTCACATTCTGGCCACAAACGTATGTATTGATGTGTTCCAGAAGTAGGCTACTTTGCTTGTGCTCAACTGTGCTCAACTAGCGTGCTAACATTAAGGAAAGTCTCCGAGAGGGCTAAAATTTAAATTTCATTTTTTATACCGAGGCTTCCAGATCAATCTTGCCATATACCAGAATAACACATTTTCATACATCGAATGAAACAGTTTTATGATCAATATTAATCCTACCTTCCACCACGATGCCGAACCTCACACGGAGTCCCGCCAACCAATATTGTCCTCTGTAAAGAAGTAATGACGCACTCTTCAGTGCACACCCAATATCTTTGGGTAGATATTATTTAGTTTATTTGTGTAGCAATTGTTACTGTTGAAAAATAGGTAAAGAAGGTCAAATGTACCCATTATAATAGAGTTAACTTGCTGACTTACATTATTTTAGTATTTTAGTTTCTAACTTCATAATGTCAAGACAGAAACGTTTGTTTGCTCAAGATGTTGCTGTTTGGTTTTAAATGTGTAACAAACTGAACACTTTAACTCCAGTCAAGTGATTTCAGTACACCACATCAGGGAAATATTTACACTGAGCAGTGAGGTGTTTACTGGCCTTTGCTCTTCTTTCAGCCACAAATCTGCTGCCAGTGTTTCCCCAACGTCCTCCTTCCTCCACACCAGCTGATCAAACCCAGAGTGACCAGCATGCTCTCTAAAACCATTCAATGGCTGAAGACTGGCAATGGGAACTCTTCACCCTGATTATTTGTTGGGACTGCTACAAGGTAAGTCGATCCCAAATGTCTTCCCTTTCCACATAAGATCGGTTTTAACAGGAGAACTTTTTATAGTGCATGTCGTGCGTTCACTTTTGCACAATGTGCACGGAATGAAAACAGAATGACACCTAGCTTGATGTGTCATGCAGAGTAGTGAGGCTTTGTGGCTATAGAAGAACAGTGAAGTAGGCAGTGTGGGGGCCTTTTGGGTTTACCAAGAATGACCAGGAAGTTACTCAAGGTGACTCCCTGGCCGTTGGAAGATGCAGACTGATAAAGGCTCAAACACATCAGATTGAATGCTGTGGGATCACCACCAAACACTACTATGAAATCACACTCACAATCAGGTGCAGCTGTGGTTCAATGGTTGAGTTGGTCGTCTCTCAACAGGACGGTTGGTGGTTTGATCCCCAGTTCCTCCAGCCACATGTCTGATGTGTCATTGGGCAAGACACTTAACCCCAAGATGTGTCATTGGGGAAGACACTTAACCCCAAGTTGCCACCGCTGATGAGTCAGCGTTTAATGTGTATGAATGGGATTGGCTAATACTGATGGACTCTCTACAAAACAGCCTCTGCCATCAGTGTGTGAATGGGAAGGTGTGACCAAGCACTATACCATTTACCATGCTGTCAGTGTAACATGAACAAACAGAAGTTGACACCACTGTTGTAACATGAATTAATGCAAGGTATATAAGTTACTTAAAAAACTCACAAGACTCATAAGATAAGATAACTTCTCAATTACTGAAGCTAAACCCCCCCCCCCCCCCCCCCCCCCTTAATTAGAGCCAAATTAATGTGAGTGTTTAACCTATCCATTGCCCTTGACTTCTTTCGATCTTGATACTTGGTCCTTTGACATTGAGGTACATTAGAACTGTAAGCCAAAGTACAGAGTCAAACAATTAGGTGTTCGTTCAGCTCCGTGTTTTAAAACGGCAATGACAAAGATGAGAGGATCTCTTTCACTGCAACTCACTTGTTGACTTCCAGTAATCTTGCACAACTGCCCGCTGGTCGGAATAAAACAACACAGATTCTATCAGAAAAAAAATATACCATCAGAAAGGCTATTTTGGTTTACCCTATGGCTAAGCACTTTGATAGAGTAGGAGACCGTGTTATGTTTGACAGCCTAGAAATAATCAGAAGGAGATTCAGGTTGGTAATCGTTGAATCTGTGACTAGGGAGAGAAACTTTTGATGTACTCTATGAAGGCCAGAGTAAGCCCAGGACCAAAGGAAGCCATTGATTCCAGTTCTTTTTGTGTAGTTGTTCTGTTGCATGTGTTTTGAGGCCTTTTGTGTCGGTGACTGGTGCTTTTCTGCTCTATTGTTTGTGCGTTCACTTTTCCTCGCTCTGTTTTCTATGAATTCCTTTCCTATTCTTTTTTCTTTCTATTTGTGTTTCTCAGCTTTGGCTGGTGGCCATGTTTTGTATTCGTCACCTGTTTTCACTTGCCTTTGCTCAGGTATTCACATTATCTCGCCTATATTTATCACGCCTATAAACCGAGAGTAACACAGGGAACAGGGCTGTTTGTGCTTCAACGTAGGCAATGTCCATGCTTTTAGGAATCCACCAGGAAATAGAAGTCTGAATAAAGGCTTTTTACTTTTCAATAGTAGAGTGCCTTTCATGAAATTTTGCCTCCCTCTCCAAAAAGTGCCTCAACCATTTTTGCTTAAACTTCCAAAGTACTCAAGACTCTTTTGTTTTCCATGCTCTGCTGGAACTAAATACTCCCCAGGGTTTGTGGGTTTGGGTTACTAACTATTCACTGTTGACTGCAATGGAGCTCCTGAGGGACGTTGTCTCTGGTGGTTTGTCTGATCAGGGTGGAAGCAAGCAGAAGGAAAAACTTGGACTCAACGTTGGTGACACATTTTTATTAATGATCAAGTCTAGAGATTCAAGATACTGAATTAACACGCACATTAAGAATAGCAGTAAGATGAGAAATAGTGCCAATGAAGAGAGACAGATCACAAAACTTAAAGTAACTTTTAATTTTCTCTCCACTTTATGGATCCACTCGAACAATTCATTGCTTTCAGAGGGTGAGGATCATTACAGGCTCTGAATCTGGACCTCTTGGGTTAAAAGTTTTGCAGGGATTGGCTGATGGTTCAGTATTAGACAAACTGGACAAATCAATAAATGACTGCTTTGTTTGTTTCAGTCTTCTCTCCATTTGAAAGTCCATAGTTAACACAATGTTGAAAAAGTCTCTGATCACTCACAAAGTAAAATACCTACTGTATGGACATTAACTTTAACCCTGCTGGGATTTTCATTAATTGAAATGAATAAAATCTTGTTGTTTTAGGGTTTTGCTTTTCGAAAGGTGTTCAAAAATAAGTTTTCACACTTTTACTGTTAAAGCACCACATGTTAGCACTGTAGCTCTAACACACAGAATGCAGCTGTGAACATTTGTGGCTGAATCGGTCTTCAAAGGTCACCTGTTAATTGCTTAAACAAACAATTACTACCTAAATTAAAAGCCCTCTGGACTTAGAACAAGAAACTTCACAGACATGTTTTGGGGAGCTCTGAGACTTATTAAAAGTTGTTGAAAAGGATGATATTATGTGACCTTTAATACTCAGATTTTGACATGTTTTATGTTTACATTTGGGAAGCATACACTGGTTATGTGTTTTACTTCTGAAACAGTTGGATGATACATGACATACTTTGATCTTATCTTGGATACATGTTGTGAATTTGCATTTTGTTAGGTTGGGTTTTAAACATCAAAGTTATGAAATTGAGTTTTATTACAAAGTTCACACAGTTATGTGTGAATGGCTCCTTAGACCATAGCTTTATTTTAATTTTGAAAAGCACTGCTTTGTCATGTTCTGAAACTTTAATGGATAAATCAGAACAATACATTGATTAAAATGCACCTTTTTGAAGGCTAAATATTTGACCCAGGGTATAACACATAGCCTACATGTTTGGTCATTAGGGGTCCAGAATTTATGATTCTATTCCCTTTTCATTTTTTATGGCTTTTTTAAAAGAGTTTTTTCCCCATTTCTTTATAAAAATACATGAGGCCATCGTCGCCCTGGGCTTACTTTTTAATCTATTTTTTATTTGAATGTGTTGTTTTTTGCTTAAAGATTTTAAATGCTGTTTTTAAGCTCTTTGAGTTGCTCTATGTATGAAAGGTGCTTTCTAAATAAACTTGCCCTGTTTCAAATTTTGTCTTTGATTGGATGGCTGGATCCCAAAAACACAAGAATTACTCAAACATGGTTCAATTACAAATACCTTCTTGTACAGGAGGATTACTAAAGTTCAGATTTTGATCATTTCCCTCAGTTGTGTAGATTCTGTATCAATGGACCACAGCGCCCATCTGTCCTGCATCCCTCAATCTTGATTTCTAAGAGGTTTATTCAGATAAAAATAGCAAAGGTATGTTTTGCTAAGACAATGTGTTTCCTTCAAACCGTCTGTCTCGGTTAGGATTTTTATTTGTCTGTCCATGATTTGGCTTTGAAAGGCTGGATATGTATTTGATCGTTGTGCCAAATGTTTGTCTGTAAGATTTGTTTGTTGCAGGGCTTTGTTTTGTTTGAGCTCAGACAAAAAGACAGAAAATCTTCTTGCCTCATCCATTCTTGGCTACCTGGTAAATATACAAATAAAAAGCTGATTTAACTTTTAATTTTCTGTAGGAGTGGGTGCATTCAGGTCTACTAGACTTTTCAGAAATCATAGTTTACTGGCTTGAAATTTAAACAAAGTGAGAACAAAGTCATTGTAACTTGGGTTTCCTAGAAAATATTTGTTTGTTATTTAGTATTTTAGCGAGTTTCACACCTGTTTGGTTTAGCTGTTAGTGTTACAGTCTGTCCTAACAGCACGCGTCGCGAGCATGCGTCAGGGACAGAATCAGCCTGATACTACTGTTTCCTATTGGAGTATCATTACTGCACACGAGCAACGCAACGCATCGTTTTTACCCGTAATGGGCACTGCCAGCATAAGTGGGCACATGGCTTTAAGCCCCTCACCCTGAGTGTGATGTCTGACAAAATGGTCACCTTGTGACCATATGGAAATGCTTATTGTATAATAGTATGGCTTGTTATGGACTACCAAATACAGTCAGGAAACATTGGGTATAAGCACCATCAACTTAGTTCTCAGAGTAGTCTATTACAAAGTATGATGACACAGGGCGGCGGTAGCCTAGTGGCTGGTGCACAAACCCCATGTGCGGACGCGGTGGTCATAGGGGCCGACGGGCTGGGTGTGAATCTGCCCTGTGGCTCCTTTCCTGCATGTCCTCTCTCTCTCTCTCTCTCTCTCTCTCTCTCTCTCTCTCTCTCTCTCTCTCTCTCTCTCTCTCTCTCTCTCTCTCTCTCTCTCTCTCTCTCTCTCTCTCTCTCTCTCTCTCTGATTTACGACTCTGTCCATTGTCCTGTGTCTAAATAAAGGTATGACAAAAGCCCAAAAGTATGATGACATTGCAGGCTTAATCAAAGCAGGTTTTGAAATGGATCTAATGTAAACAGCACTGGCGCTTTATCGTCAAAGCTTCTTCCACTATTTCTATGCTCAAGTGAAAATGAGCAGAGTTTTTAATTTGATAATTTGTATGAGGTGAAATATATTGTAAACAAGGAAAAACATGGAAATGATTAAATATGAGTTGAAGCCACTTTGAGTTAGTAATGGCTTTTTAAGTGCATTATGCATAATACAGCACTGAGCAAATTAGGGACAGTCTTATGTTCTGTTTTGAGCTAAACAAGGTTTGATTTTATATATTTTCATGGACATTTGAAGGAAAACATTACAATAGTGAAGAATCAGAGTATATGTTTGAAGGAACACTGAGAGTAAAGCATTTTTGAAAATAGATATAAAACCTAAAAAGACACATTAATGATTTCAATTTGAGTGTGGAACCAAAGCCTCTATCATATCACTATCACACTTATTCAGGTTTCCATATTTTGTTCCCTTTATCTACTTCTTTTTACTCTTTTATATTTAATGGTGTAGTCGATCTGAATCATAAAAAGGATATTATTCAGCCTGTTTTTCACTCACCGTCATTTTTAAGCGAGCCCACTCTTGGCATTGACAAATATCACTGAAGCTCGTCACGCCCCACTTTGCATTTTTAATTGTCGAGTGTCCTCCCAAATCTTTCTTAAGAGTGTAAATCAACAACAGTTGCCTAACGAATGGATTTTTAAAGGTTACCAATTAACATTGATTAAAGCTAACTTGACATGACTACATACCCTCTTCATTTTTATTTTAAGTGGTTGTACTCATTCCTTGGAAAAAAAAAAATCACACCAAAGGATAGCTTGAGCTTTCACTAGACCCTCTTTTTAATGAAGTGCGTGATTTAATAGAAGAATATAGAGCAGCGTACTGGTCTTGAACCATCTATTCATGAAAGGCAAAGCACCTCTTAGATAATTTGGAATAACAATCAGTCTGACAGCTGTATCTCATACGCAGTTTGCCAAATTAAGCTAGTTAAATAATAATGAAACAATATGCATACATGTGGAGACTGAACATTTCATAACACAGTCAAAGGGAGTGTGTTTTTAATAAGGTACAGTCAATTTGAAGGTTCAAATTTGCATCAGATAGTCGGAATAACAATGTAAACGTTAGATCAGCCACGGGTGACAATACGCTAACACACCTCAGGATTGACATCACAATTCTAAACCAGTCGTTAAGGCATGCAGCGTGATTGGAAGATCCATTAACTTCCTTTCCCCATACATGTCTCACCATCAGCTGTGGCTATTACATCAGCTGGGACATTACCAGTAAGGTGAGGTGGGGAGAAAAATAGATTTTGTATGTGACAGGTCTTATCTGCCCTTCACTAAACACATTTGCAGGTAGGGAAGGGGACGCTAGATTAGTCAGTGCATCATGTGGAAGATGAGCGACAAGGGCAGGTGCCAATAACCCTATGCTAGATTGAAAATTGAGAAATTCTCTGCAACAGCAGCAGAGCAACACCATTCGTTTGGCTGACAGCCCCCTGTCCTCAACAGAGGGAGCCTAAAGATAGTACTTAAACTCCAATCTAATGTAAAAAGTCTTAAACAGGGAAATGTGTGTCTGCCTTTATAGGTGCAGTTATTCAAATACTATTTATTTCATTCATCTGAATATAGAATTTCTTCCGTTTCATTTGATTAATGCCAGGTACAGACAACGCAATTTTGGGCTCTCTCAGTCGAAAGATGATTGATTGTGGCAACATCTCTGGTGGTGGCTCCAAAACGGTGATCCTACATCGCACTGTGAGAGAGGATCAAATATGACCAATGTCCAAAGATCGCCTGTGACAAATATCTGACAGTGTCTGAAAGGACGATCATCTCACACTGTGAACGCTTCTACTATTAACTTCACAACCAATAGAAATGCAGCATGAGATGACGCACTAATCAGCGAGACCGCACAGGCACAAGAGCTTTCAAAATCATATGCTAACAATTACATAAAACAACTTATCTCAAGCTCTCTCTGCAACGCTTGCATCCAAATGTGGCCTCTTTTCCCTCACCATAACCGTATGCATATTTTACCTCCCCTTCATCATTATGGCAAGAGCTAACTAGCCCCACTAACCAACCAAAGCATGACCAGGTTGACGCACACTGATGAAGCTAATGCAGCGTGTATTGACTTGCCTCGCAGCCTACGATTAACAAAATACTTCATCGCAGTGCCATACATGTCGTGCCTAACATTATTAGATCTGGGTCGCACAGTGTAGCTTGTGATAAACTAGGGAGGCCTAAAACAAACTTCTTGGCACTTGCACCCATCATAGCACAGGTTTTAATATGCTCCATGGTTGAAGCCATTTAATTTTGACTTTTTATTACAATAAAAAAAATTGCTCGAGCTTGGTTTGAAAAAGGCGTATTTCAATTTCTTGTTCATCCCATTATTAATTTTGTTCACAATTAAAACCATAGACTTCTCCTGTTATATATGTCCATGTGGTTCGAAATTCAATTTGAAACTACTGTGAGGGTATTCTACTTGCAATCATTCAATCCCGTTGAACTATTTTCAGACCAATAAATTGCTTGGTATGAGTTGCTATGACAACCATTAGAATGCTTCAGACATTAGTCAACAAGAAAGTGCATAACTTGGAGGTTTTATTTAGATACATGGACTCAAAGATGGCACCTACTCAGTCCAGTATAAATCGCTCACCTATACCTCTATAAATGTGATGCATGACATCCAATGATAAAGTCGGGTACTGTCTTTACCTCTGGCCCAGCTGCAAGTTCCTTTATGATATTCACCATCGTATATCTTATCGTACAGTTTGATTGCATCAGAGATCTTTTTTAATTATTATATTGTCCTTTTGCTTGAAGACATTTTTACAGTAGAAAGAAAACCCTAATGGATCAAGCACTGATGTTAGATGGATTCATAGTTGCCCTTGTTTGCAGTTCAAGATGTTCAGTCAACAGATTTACAGACACTTCTTTTATAGTGGGGTCTAGGGACAATGATTTCTGGGCTCCAGGGGGAAATAATGGTGCAACACTGCAAAATTGGAAGGCTTATAAACAAATCTAGTGTGTATCTGTGTGATCTATTACTATCACCCAATGATAAGCAGCCACAGTGACAGGGACAACATTAGTGGACCTTCATTGTCATTGTACTCACGATAAACTTGTGGGGAATGTTGTGAAACCAAAGCTGTTTGTTAGACTCAGACAGAAAGATTGTGGTTTGTGCCAAAAAAGCAGTACCTCAAGGAAATAAAGAGGGGAGTCTGGTGAGGCACTTGATGTGTCTTATGCCAGTTAAAGTATCTCAACCATAGACTGTAAATATTAATGGACAAAGCCTAAGTGTGTCCCATCGATGGCTGTCGCCATGCTGTAAATACAGTCTCAGCCTAAATTTCAGTTGACCTAACGACAGGCTAAGAGCTGGAGCTGAGGCAGGTTTTTTGCCTCTTGACAAACCATTAAACCCCATCTGCTGTGAAAAATGCTTATCTTTCCAAAAATCCAAACAGAGGAGTCATTTAATAATTCACCCACCGTTTTCTCATCAGACCTGGTTGTTTATCTCATTATTAGAAGTCCTATATTTGATTGGCCGGGCCATCCCTCCTAACCCTATCCTGGTGTTGAATAATCTCCCTCTTCCAATAAAATGGGTACAGTTATGATCCTTTGCCTGTAAATATTGGTCATTTAAACTTAAAGATACAATATGTAGAACGGCCACCAGGGGGCTCTCAATCAATACTACAATAACCCCCCCCCCACAACCACCAACCACCAATCTGCGTTGACCGTAGTCAAAATGAGAATACGTTTACCAACGATGTATGCAAGTAATATTTATCTGACGTTTTTATCATAGCAGCACATACAGAAACAGTACGGCAGCTTTCAGTAACGGCTCACGCTTCCTTATGTAGCTGTCTTTGACATCCGGTGTTTCCATGGCAACGATAAACTTTCTGTCTGTCATGGCGGCTCATCATGGCGGTCGCCTCGACAAGACACGTCCCGTTACAACTATAAAATTACAGATTTCTCTGGCTTTGATAACTGTTGGAAATATTATAATAGATAATGTTAGTACTCAACAAAATAAATAACATAGGTTTAGTCTACATATTGTATGTTTAACAATAGATTTTAGCAGTCTAATCTGTCGATTTGGAGGTAAAAAAGGATCCTGCGACCTCATATCTGTTTCTGATGACAGCTGATACCTGTCTAAAATGTTTCGCTGATTTGGATTTAATCATCTTTTTATATAAGGAAACAAAAACAGAGGCACAAACTTACTCTCTGCTCATTATTCAAGACTGCAATTCAATTTAGCATTTCATCTGCAAAATTGAATTGCTATCTGTCACTTTAAATGATGCTTTAGATCATATACTTTCAATGATTTAATATTCTCAGAGAAGCACTATCTTTTACATAAACCCTGAAGACAAAATGAAAAAGTTGGTCTATGCGGCAGTAATACATGTAGATGTCTACCCTAATCCTCATCAGCAAGTTGGATGAAAACAGCAGAGCTATAAATCTGTTCTAAAGAGAACATGCCTATGAAATATCTGAGCAAACACTGGAATTATTTAGATGTCTCTGATTTCAACAGGTTTTCATCATCCAGCATGGTGTGCTCCAATACATACAGAACATGAATAACGTACATGTGAGTGAGTAGGGGTATGCCGTGCTTCAAGGACTAAAAATAGATTTTATGAGAACATCCTCCTCATGAAATGTAGCTAAATATAACCAATTCTCATGGATTGTTATTCAGCAGCTATGTTCCTCTGTGGTATATACATCCAACAATCTAATATTAGAGATTATGTTGAGCCAGTTTCACACCAATAATGAAGGAGTACATCACAGAGGCATGGAGACTGTCCCTTTCTTTTCACTCATCCAGTAAACTTCAGATTATTTCTGCTTTTTCACTGCCGAAACTTTCCTCAGGGACTAGAAACCTTTTAGAGCAGTGGTTCTCAAACTATGGTACGCGGGCTCCCTGTGGTGGTACGCAAAGAAATCTCCACAATATAAAAAAAACCTGTTCAGCATAAAACAACATTTTTTATTTTTGTCATACTCTTATCTTATCTGTCTTGTATCTATTGGGTTGTATTAATATCAAATGTGTTTTCCCCTCTAAATTAATCTAGTTTTTGCAACAAAAAACTTTAATCTGCTCAATTTATGCTCGCGCGCACAGACATAAACAACAACAGGAGTATGCCTCACGTTTTGAAAAGTTCCGCTCGATATTCCGTTATAGTTCAGTCCTGAAACAACAGCAAGCAGCTGTAGGCCTTCATTAACAGATATTCTGTTATTTATTGGAGTTCAGCACAATTGGCAGCAAGCAGCTGTACATAACGGAGCCAGGAGAAGCTTCACTTTTTGATGCATGTATGGACAGTCGCTCACCCTCTCTCTCTCTCGCTCTTGCTCTGAAGCTGATGTGATTCTGCTCTATTTTGCTGTCTTAACACTATAGGACCACCAACAGTCTAGACCCCCCTCCAAGCGCCGCAGCCGTCTTTCAGACGGCATATGCAAATGAAATTGTTTGTGCTCAGAAGCACACAAATAATTCATTTTTTTGATGAAGTTAAATACAACTTACTTTTATCTACAAACCAAATAGACTATCAGCATAAAGCAGGATTGGTAACCTTTTCCAATATCTGTCGGCTTTTTTACTGCACCGTTTTTTACTGCTGCTCCACGTCTCCCGTTGCTAAAACACATTCTACAATAATTAAACATACAGACCTTTTAGTCTATTATATTGTTGGATATATTAGGCTATGCATTTTAATAAAAACACTGCAAAAAAAGAGATAAACACCGATGCTCCTCCTCCTGTCTGCAACTGTGTTTGTTTCCCCGACATAGAGGAAATCATTGACCAACACACACACGCACGCCAAAAACAACAACAACAACAACAGAAACACGGCTATCTATGGGCATGACAAACTATATAGCCTACAAAAATAACTGCAGAAATCCATAACAGATGCAGCGGCGAACAAACAAACAGATGAACGATCGGCATCTTGGACAGCGTTGCGGCACGTAAGGCCCATACCTGCTGCAAAAGTGCTCAACCTTTACGGTGCACTTCCCACTCACAGGGCGCCTGCACCCCTTGCAGGAGACAATGGTCATGTTTTTCTTGCAGTGCGTGTTTATCTGACATTGCCTCCTTTTCAGCTCTTGTGGATGCTGTGGCTCCACGGGCACCGACGTCAGACTGGCCTTGACACACAGGTGTTCCTGATCTGATGTGTCTATGGTCTCTATCTATCTATTTGTATATCCTATCTATCTATCGCTCTTTGTTAAATTCCTGCGCATATATATGAAGTCTATAGATAGAAACAATAACTAATAAAAATTAAAACGACGCGCGAAAACAATCCAGGGAAATGTATCATTTTCAACTGCCGTCAATATGAAGGCGGTTAGAGGTATAAATGCTCAGAAATCTTGTGTGTTTTATTTTAGTTACACATAGGCTTCAGAAAACATACAGGACACATATTTAAGAAAAGTCATTGGATGAGAGGCTGTAGTTTTTATTTAAAAAGAGTTATTTGTATTATAAAAACCCAAACCGTCCGTCAGACGGTCTTGGCGGTTCTAGTGTAAACACTCCTCAGGAGTCGAGAGGGATTTTTTTTTTTAAAAAGGCAGTTTTGCTATGTTGAACGCAGAGACTTATAATACAGCGGCTCTGATTGCACAGAGCCTGCGGAGCGCGCGCCTGCACTCTCTCGCTCGCTCTCTCAGTCACGCAGCAATTTTATGAATAAATTAAAAATTTAATAAGAACAGGTGGGATATATACTTGGGCCCAGGTATCGCCTTTGTGTGGGAAACACTGGAGACTAAATATTCTCAAACAGGTTGTTGGTATAAAGTTGTCATTTTTATTGTGCTGCACTTTTTTTTTGATTTGGGTAAATGTCAGAGTTGTGTTAGTTTAAGTGCCAGTTCTAGCGCAAGCCCTTAGTAGTCCTATAGTGTGGCTGCCAACAGTCAATAATAAATAACCCCCTGCGTAAAATGTGTGTAGAAATAGGCCTACAGTGTATTTTAACATCTACCATAATGGTGGTACTTGGAGAGCCAAATATTTTCGGAGGTGGTACGCAGTCTAAAAAGTTTGAGAACCACTGTTTTAGAGGAACTGAGCATGGTTCCATCACAAGAATCACAAGGAGGTGTGTGCTAGCCTGCCCATGCTAATTTTACAAGCCTTGTAAGCGTGATTTGATTGGTCAAGACTTCACATATGATAGCAGGAACATTAAATTGTAAAGGTGTAACAGTACTGTATTTTAGGTGGTCATTGCATTCAAATACAAAATATAGATCTACAAATGTATAAGTAAGGAAACTTGTTGTTCTTCCAGTCGTTGGGGAGGGCCAAAAGCACAAGTTGGTGAACCCAGGCTCTTAAGGCCCACCCGTAACACCAGGTCTGATGGAAAGACCTAGAAGATACTTTAGAGTCTTGGTAGAGTCGGTCATCTGTCAATCGGAAGGTCAGGGGTTTCAATCCCCAGCTCCTGCAGACACATGTCCCATGTGTCCTTGGGCAAGACACTTAACCCCAAGTTGCTCCTGCTGCTTTGTTGGCGGCGTATGAATGGGATTAGTTTGATTGACACTTTACACAGCAGCTTCTACCATCAGTGTGTGAATGTGTAGGTGTGACCTGTGGTGCTTTGAGTAGTCAGAAGACTAGAAAAGCTCTCTACAATCTCAAGCTAATTCACCATTTATCTTCCGTCTTAGCCCTCATCACCTTTTTATGTGTCAACATGTACACTTAACCCAAGGCTAAACTGAAAACCTTTATAATATTGATGATGTACTTCTTACTGGACATGATTAAGTGACAGATTTTTAATCAATGAGTATTTGCTATGATAACAATGATCATGTATGATAGCATGCTGCACATAAAGCTCAGGTGGTGTGTGCTGTTGTGCTCAAAGATTCTTTATACTCAAAGAACCACATCTTTATAACATGTATTCCTAACGTTTTATAGAGACTGTCTACAGTGATTAACAGTTGTGATACTGGCCTCTGTAAACTACAATGTTTAGTCTTTGTTATGAGGTTTTCATGATACACCATTTTGCAGGCAGCTCAAATATATCACGTCATAACCAGTGTCCCTGTTTTTACGGTATGAAATAAAAGTTAATATTTCAGCAGCATTTTTATAGAGTAGTTTTTACCTTGTTTTAGAAGGGCATTGTGTTGTGCTTGACTTTTTTGTTTACCCAAAAACTAACCATTTGAAACAATCATTGAGAGCGTACCTCTTCAGCTTTGCCTCTCTCACTTTCTGTTATTGATAGATTATTGTCTACACAGTTGTTCTAATGTTCTCCATTGCACTATTATCACGTTATCTATTCAATACTTGCCAACTTGCATGTAGCTCTGTATATGTATTTAGTTCCTGTCGTATTATTGTTCTCCATCACTATGATCACTTTACCCACTCAGTATTCGTCTACCTGCTTATTGGTCTGTTTACACTTGTCTCCCGCTGCTAGTCCGATCACTGTCCACTCATATCTTTAGTCTACTTTATCTATTTTGTATTCTTTTATTTTAGCTGTTCAAAATGGTTTAACGTTATTGTACAGTAGTTCAAATGTATGCCCGTACATGAAATGTTCTATACAAACAACGTTGTGTTTTTATCATTACTATTTCATGTACTGTTTGGGATGTTTTTCGAGCCTGTCTAAAGTGCAGAATAAATCTGGAGCGTGACTCCCGTTGATTTTCTCTGTTGCTTCCAACACTAACTAAATGCCACAGAGTCAGGATGATGAGCCCAGCTTGTTGTCTGAGCTGAGCACCCTGCTGAGAACACAAGGGCCACTTGACATCTCCCTCTAATGCTCTCCTGGACACAAACACAAGACTGTCAGTGGGATATACATTACACTGCACGTATAAATATTTATTACACCCAAGTATGTTTTGGTGCTTTATCTACACTTACCTACATACTTATTGTAATTCAAAATTGATGAAAAGACACTTTAGTGATGTAGTGTGTTGTGTTCCTGCATTTGCTTTATATCAATGCTTCATTTGAAATACTTAAATATACATTTCTGCTTTAACAATTCATGAGCAGCAGCAGCCTATTTTTACCCTTAAGAGCTTATGGCCATTACTACATTTGACAAGAACAGCACTTAGACAAAAGTCTGGCACATTATAAAGGAGAATTATCCGAGTAAGACTTTACTGGAAAGACTGATACTATTCCTGTCCATGCAAACGAATAAAGCACACCCCAGTTCAACATCTGACCGCATGTGTTTGCCATATCAAACATTCAGAGCCATCCTGCCTCCGAGCATCTAATTACTGACACAAATCATCCAGAGATAATGCATTCCCTTTTGCAGATTAGCGTGTAATTGACAATAATGCCATACCTACCATGGGATGCTGAGGCTCTTACAAGATATCTACATTTGGCAATAATGAGCTGAGTTGACTGTAAACACAAATCATCATGGGGTTGTATGCAAGGAGATCGTTTGCATTGTGACCTTACAGAGCTGCAATGATACTTGAGCTCTCCATTACATTGAAGATGTTGTATTGTAAACTTAGCATAATGTTATCTGCATGTAGGTTCACATATGAACTCTGTGCTCATTTTCGCCTTTGGCAGGATTTCTCTTTGTCCAGAAATAATCAACACAATTTTCTTTCCTTTTTTTCTTCTTCTGTGTTTTGAACATCCAAAATGCTCCAAACCTCATTTTAAACAGTTGTCCCTCATTACACTGCTTCCAGTTTTATATGCTTCATAGCAGGTGTATCAATATTCAAGTCCCTATTACCCTCAAAGTCAACAGCTCAAAGGTTGAGTCACTTTAAGTGTATGTGATGGGAGGGCACCCCATCATAAATTGTGCCTTCAGTCACACATTTCAATGAAATAATTATTTCTCAGGCTGCAGGCTACATAAAGAAGAGACTTGCAAAGTGTAAAACTAATTGCTTGCTTCAATTCTAAAGGATCTTTCAAAAACACTTTTTAATATAAACTAATAAAAAAAGCAGAGTCATGTAATGCTGGTATTGGAACGTCCCTCTTGAAAGCAGAGAAATAAGACAACCAAGAAATTGACCGTATCAAAAGTGGAGGTGCAATCAAACAAATAGGGATTATTGCCTCACTATTTACCGCTTCTAAAGGGAGAAAAAGAAAGACAAACAAAAGGCCTGACTGGCTTCTTTAAAGAATAGTCGATGTAAAAAGTACGAAGGTAGCACAAACCACATTTACCCAGTGTGTCAAACATACGTATATTACCTAACAGAGCACAAACATTATGCTAGCAAGCAGCTGCCTGCTAGCAGTAGCTAACATTAGCCAGAGGCCCACAGCAACCAGAAAATGCATAGAAGACAGCAAAGCAATAGATAACAAGAGGAAGTGTCAGTAAGCAATTGGGAGGCATGGGGTAATTTAAAAAAGGACCGGTAAAACATTTTCTTTAAGAGTTAAAAGCAGTATTACAAGTGTTTTTTAAAAGGGATTTCAAATGGGTTCTTTTTTAGTACAACTGATCCCCTCAGACAGGGTGTTCAGCAGTCTTGGGGCTCTGACAACTCATGAACAATCACCTTTGTTTTAGTTGCCATGGCTTTGAACAGAAAACAGACTTTGGACTGAATATCTCAGATTACACAGCTGGTCATCAGCAGAGTGCAGCTCAGAGAAGTAGAGATGTACGAAGCCAAACGGGGCCTTAAAAGTCAAAGTATTTTAGAGGGGTGCTGGATAGCCTAGTGTTTATGTTGCACGCCCCATGTGCAGAAGCTATAGTCCTTGTCACAGCAGCTGTGGGTTCGAATCCGACTTAAGCCATCTGCTGCATGTCATCCCCCACTCTCTCCTCCAAACAGTTCCTGTGTCTCTTCAGCAGTCCTATCCAATAAAGACATAAAGACCCCCAAAAAGTATTTTAGAATTGATTGACTCTGAAAACCACAGAATGAGAAGCTTATAATAGGTGAAGTAAAACCAAATCTTTGGTCCCAGTTACAAGGCAAGATGCAGCCTGCTGGGAGAGACATTCATGCAGAGAGTTTCAAAAGTCTTGTCATGGTAGAATGAATTCATTAACAGTTTTTAACACGGAGATCTAGTTTGATTTTAAATAATGAAAAGATTAATGAAAAGGCTTGAGTATTAGGCAAAATACAAACTGTCACCTGGCATTATTCACAGAAAGCTCAATCTACCCAAAACCAGCCTTTCAATCGGCATCGTCTACAGCATTATCCTGGCATTGTGGTATTTTCCTCTCTCTCTTCAATGATTGGGAGGAATTTAAAGCTGACAGCCAGAGAGCAAGCGGAGGTCAATCACCATGCTCCAGTTATTTAGTTGGCTCCATATATGTGTTTGCATGATTAAGAAATATTCAGTGGCAACAGGCACACATCCAAATCAAAACCAGCTAAGTGTGTTATGTGAAATAAATAAAGAGAAACATCTTGATGCAACGTTGCACACAAAGCTTATTCAATAATAGGATCAGTTTGTATGTGTAAAAAAATTGACAAAAATCAAAGACGCCTGTGGTGTTTATTTTCAAATGTCTGTGATTGGCACATTTGGTCATGCTCTTCTGAGGTGCTGATTAGCAATCAAAATTTAGTTCAACAATAAATTGGTATTGATCTCTTCCTGGAAAAAGAACAGACATGATTGATTTTCTTTCACAACTTTGAAACACAACTTTCTTTTGTCCATGGCATTGAATCCAGAAGCTGTGTCTCAAATCACTGTGCACATCTTGGCAAACTTTTTTTCCTTTTTTGCTGTGTCCTCGTCTCAATCACTATCTAGTAGTGCTTTACATTTAGATTAGTAGGCTGTTTCTGTCCAGTGCCATGTGCCGCTGGCTAATGTTAGCTAGAGCTTGCAGGCAGCTGCTAGTTAGCAGTGCTTGTACTATCTCCATACTAACATTGGATGAATCTGCTTTATTTTATTAAAAACTAGCAAGTCATATACTTCTGAATTTGGACTGATCAACATGGAATAGCATGGAAGTTGGTCTGAATCCATGCAAGCAATTTAAAACGCAACCAATAAACAATCTTCTGCAATCATGGACATTTTTATTAACATCGATGCAGTATCGTTTTAATTAAACACAAGTACTTAAACCTCCATCTTTTGGACTAAATACTAAAGACACTCAGTCTCACTTCAGTGAGTGTCGCTCAATAAACCTTATGGAGCCCTGGTGGAAAATAATGTCATTTTAACTCAGCAAATGTGTACCATAATGACTGGGCCAAAGACAAAGCGTTTGTCTGTTTGGATGCAACCATTAGCTCAGGCTTAAGCTGAGCAAGCACAAAAGCACAGCTGTTGTACTTTCTAGTGTAAATACTTAATGTAAATACACAAATGCATAGCAGAGTTGCCCAGAAGCAATGTGTTGTATTTAAAATCCAGACATAAGCCAACTGTGCAATAAAGCTGAACAAACAAGAAGTATGATACTTTAATCTTGAATCCTGACAATTATATTAAAAAGACACAAAAAAACTGATGCAGTTAAAAACACAAATACTGTGTAGCGGGTTTGACAAGGTTTTAATTTTGGGGTGCCAGTCAGAGTCAAATCTGACAAATAAAAATGAAATGCAAACAAAAAATAGTCAACCTGCACAAAATATGAAATAAGCAAGCGCCACAAAACAATCAAACAAAACAGCAAGGTGATTTCAATAATATATATTTTCACAGGTATCAACCACACTGCAACAAAATGAATGTGCGCACTGTGGGTGCGTGTTCACAGTCTGGGTTTGTAAAGCAAAGTTCACTCCCTTCCGGCAATGGTCAGCTCCGGTATACCCACAACCCACAGTTTAGTCCATTTCAATCCAATGTTCAAATACAAAACAAAAACTCCGCTCCGGGTTTTACCACGGCCTCGAGAACAAATGAGGAAACAAACTGAAAATAAAAACCAGCGTCTCTCTTCGCGGTGCAACAATCAAAACACAAAGAAACAAAAGACACAGCAGGTACTCACGGTACCAAAGTTTTTAAGTCAGTCAGTAGGTTTAAGTCAGAGTTGGGCTTTTCTCCACCGGCATCTCCTACTCCAGGGAACAGCTGATCCACCCGGAACAGGGAAATAACAAATCCAACAGGTAGTCGGGCCTGACAGCAACGGACCTCCAGCAACGAAGATTTTAACAAACGGCTATAACATGAACTTTCAATCACGCTCTATGCCGAGGTAACCTTCTCCTTCACTGACTTTTTTCCAATGACTGTCCGCGCCCATCACCGGTGACTTGCACCTATACAAATGCCCTTCCTGGAGGACGGATTCAGACTTCGCGGGCACTGTGGCTGTTTTCCATTGGAGTGTGAGATGAATGTGGGTGGATGACGGAGGAAGCAATGAATGGCGGTGTGTACAAAGAGGATTCTGACTCTGCAGGTGCTACAACGGTATTATACAAGCTTCATTGCCTTCTATATAATTAGCCATAAGTTCCTAGGCTTTTAGGTCACATAATATGCAAAATACACTTTACCATGTTTTTCTGTGTCCCTAGTCTGTCTACAAACCCTCCATTATGAGTAAAGTCCATCCTCTCCATCTTTTGCCTGCTCCACTTTTCAGAAAATGTGGACTCAAACAGGCCGTTTGGAGATTTTCCCTTTGTGACATCACGAAGGGAAAATCTGCCCTTTGTGACATCACAAAGGGCAGTAACCCCTCCCCCAGACTTTAACACTACCACAGCTAGGTGTTTGTTCTGCCCTCTGAGTCTCCTCAATTTGTTCTGAGCAAGGCCGAAAATAGAGTGAATTTTTGGCTAATAACTTCCCAGACATCTTTTGGGGAGCTCTGAGACTTATTTAAAGTTGTTAAAAAGGAATATAATATGTGACCTTTAAGTCATTACATTTTACCAAAAGAACAGGTTTGAGTACCAAAACAGGTTATTTTTGCCCAGTACAGCCAAAAGAAAATCTGGTGAAGGTCAGGGTGATTAATGGAATTCCAATCGTCCATGATCCAACAATAATCTTTTTTAAAATTTCTGATACACTATATACTGTGAAAGTGTTGTGGAAATATAAACACATCTAAAACAAAGACTCATTTGGTGCTCATGTTGAAAGTGTGTACGTTGTAATCAGTCCATATAGAGATAGCCAATCTTCTTACTAAAGGTCTACCTTTCTTTTGTAGGTCATTTAGAGGTCACAATATTGAATAAAGCCTGTTTAATTACCAGTTAAAACTACTGACAGTGTGTAGCATAATGAATCTGGTTGTTAGGGAGCTCTACTGGGACTTTTGAAACTTTGATTCATCCAATAAACTACATTAGCAACTAATTAAACTCTAAAGTGTGTTGTACCGAGAGACTCTTCGCACTGATCGGAATTAAAGTGAGGTTCTGACCTTCTGTCCATTTATTTTTGGGAGATATAGCAAGAACAAATAACATTTTCATTCTACTGGTAACTTAAGTTTAGAAGAAGTAAGACCACAGCTAGCTGAGCTCACACTGAGAAGAGAAAGGATAATCATTTATTGATCCCAAGAGGGGAAATTACAGAAAGCAGGTTTGATGTCCTCGGAGAAGCTGAAACTGACGTTAGTAATTTGAAGTCTGATGTTGTATGATTAATTAAAAACATGGCTAATACCATCAATAGAAGAGCGAATTGCCAACAAGATAGAGAAACTTGTGATACCAAACATAGAAGATTTGTAGGCTGTCTCTGTCAAATGCTGTGTGCCTCTTGCTAATGTTAGCTACTGCTAGCATGCAGCTGCTAGGTAGCAGTGCTTGCATACATGCTAACTACTATTACATGCTAAAATTGGATGAATCTGATTTATTTAATTAAAAACCAGAAAGTCATACATTAATCTTTGGTCACGGCTAATATTCTGCAATTTCACGGATGCTTCCTTTGGTGACAATGATTTGTTTTGGGATTGCTTATAGTTGCTGTAGTACACTTTTCTAATCATTTGATTCAGTCATTGTTCATGTTAAGATATGGTTGCATTTAGTAACCTGCATTTCAATTCTATAACATTATAACATGGATTATTCAATCTTGTTTTTCTATGATAACCATTTTTATTATAGATTGATGCATCAAAAAATCATAAATAAAACCTTGCCCCCCATAGCTCCCAATCATACAACACTGGAGCAGCCGCTAGGCATCCGGCTCAGGTCTTCAGTATTCCGTCCTTGAGGTACTGTAGGAGAGCAGACAGTTAACAGCAGCATTGACATGACAGATCTGCACAGTGAGAGTGTAAAATGTCAGATTATGGAGATCACATCATTGTTATGTCTACAATTCTCCCAACATCTTTCTACAGGTGTAACAGATGAAATGATGGATTGATCATTACATGGGCAGTTTGCAAAAACTATATAATGCACAGGTTTAACAAAGTACTGACACAAGACATCTGTTGTTTTTCCAACATGTCTTGTTCTCTAATAATAACCTACATATCAGTCTGTGTGAACACAGCAGATTCACTTCTAGTCCATGTCCATCTGAGTGGCTGAGCCAAGGATACGATTTAGCCTTGGACTGGACTCAGTAACAAGCTGTGCAAGTAGCTAATACAACATGCAGTCAGCGGGGATTTAAGTTGCTTCTCATAGTGTATTTCAGAGTCATCCATTGCTCTCGGTAACCACACATTCACTTCTCACTGTTTCACACCTCTCTCAGACTGCACTTTAATCAGTACAAGCACATTTTCTGCAGCAGAGACAGTAAAAAAGGAAGTGAGTAGACTGCAATTATTAAATGGCTCTTTTGCATTTTTAAACATTTTGCTTACTCAAGTGCTAAAAGCCAAAGAGAGAAGGAGTGGCTTTTATTCACAGAACATAACACGGGCAGTGGAGTTGTACAGGTTTGCCTGAGTATGAAAGCTCACTTAAGTCACAAACTATCTATAATTTTAACATCACAGCATATAACACAAACACACACACACACAGGTTATCCTGGGGTGTAATTATCATGAGTGCAAGAATAAGTGATAGCTCCAAAGAAAGCCAATTAAACTCAACAAGTGCTGTATTTATCACAGTCAGAGTCCACACCTGTGTGCAAATTCAGTGAACCGGCTACTTTGTGTGTCAGGATGGTAGAGAGTGCTAAGAGTCTCCCCACAACACAAATCCCTTAGCAGAAAACACAGGTAGCAGGAGGGATATACGGGGGTGAGGTAGGCTTACTATCGGAAGCCGGTTTAGCAGGAGCTATACTCGACACTGAGGCTTGATCAATTGTAAACTAAATGTCTTCTGGTTTCCTGGACACATTCCTGGAGACATTAAAAAGTGCTGCTGGGTTTAAGAAAGAAATAACGTTTGGTATTCAAAATGACAAAAACAAAACTAGGAAAGCGCTCTGTTCCTGTCTCTTCATATCTGACCTTTTTTAATGAATCATTAAGCTATTATCGTTGCCCATAGATTCATAACCTATGTGTAAATGTTTGGCAATGATGTCACCACCAATATTGGGTAATAAAAAAAGTTCATGAAATTATAATGCACTGTCCAAAGAAAGAAATCTACAGGGAAAGAAAAAAGGTAAAATCGAAGGAAAAATAGTTTGTCGCTATCCATCTTCCGGCATCTTATCCCATATATGTCATATATGTCATTTTTAAAACCCGGAGCAGATTCTGCCGATGGCTGTTCATCATGAGCCTGAATTTTTCCTAAGATTTCTGACTCTTAAAAGGGATTTTTTTCTTGCCACTGTAACTTTGCCAAATGTTGCTTAGTGCTCATGATGGATTCATCTTGGGTCTTTGTAACATAGCAAAGATTAAGGTTTTTTACCTTCTTTTTCTAAATTGTCCCGAGATAACACTTGTTATGAAATGGCCCTATACAAATGAAGATCGATTGATTGATACTATACGTATTATTTCTATTTTTGTTTTTGTTTTTATGGTTAATGAAACATCTGGAAAAGGTCCAAAAAGGTTCCTAACAGCCTTTTGGGAGAGAAAATGAACACAGCCTGGAGTGTAGGGACCTACTGTACAGTATGAGGCTATGACCACCTATAGTTGTGTGTTAGTTTAACTGAGCAGTTTGGGGACTACACCAACAAACTGTTCTCCTTTTACAGCTTCTTTGTGTAGTGAATACTGAAACTGTGTGCATCATCTGCTAGTTGGAGCAGGAATGTAAAACAGCAGGTACTTTTACTGACATGGCTTCAACACAGATATATATTCATGAACGGTATGCTTATGGACACTGAGACTGGCAGAAACCATTCGAGTTTCAGTTTCAGGTGGAAGCCACCCGGCTGCATCTACTTATTTAAACTAACATTAAGACAGTGTCTTCTGTAGATGTAGTGCAAAGCTACCCTTCAATTCTTTTATATACTCGTAATTTCTGATTGTTCTTTTGATTTGATGCTAAATCTTTTTTGATTACTGTACATCTTCCAGATATGTAAACATGTGGCGTATCCCAGAGATGTTAGTTTAGTCAAAATAAAAACCGTGACGTTAAGAAAACTGACAAATGAGCTACATGTCAGTTTATCATGCTGTGACTACACCATCTTTATGTTTTCTAAGCAGTCATATTCTAATGGATCCGGATGTTTTCTGCCCGTGTTTGACACATTTGACGGACAGTTGTGTTGCAGGAGAGATGGCAGCTCAGCCTTCCTTTCTTTCAGGAGATCACTGAAGAGAACAAATGGCACACATTTTTACCTTCGCTGACAGATTTGTCAGACATGACGGACAGGCTGCTGAGGGAGAGCGCTGTGTCTCCAGCATCACCTCATTGATTTCTTTCTGCATTTAACTCTTTCATTTCTGTCTCCACCACCATGTAATTGCTCGAGTGGGAGTTTCTTTCTGATCCATCGTCTCCATTTTTTTATTTATTTTTTCTTACAGTGTGTGGAGCTCATATAAACTCAGTCAGGACACTGGACCTGTGTAATTACTGCCCTGGGCTAGTTTATCCCTCTGCTCTCCCACTGTACCATCACTTGAATGATTGGAGCCGCAGGGGGGATCACCAATGAAACAGGTCATTACTCATAAAGGTCTGGACTTGCAATACAGAGTCAAACCTCTACACAGTGGAAAAACGCTTTTGCTCCAATAAAGGAACATGGATTGCTTATCTGAGACGCTGGCAGGCCCATGGATCATTCTCCTGTATATCGCTTGAAGTGGCTTTAACTCGGTGGAAGGATTTCTTTGTGTGTGACTGCAAGACCCAGCATGGCTGATGTATAAGCTAAAAATAAAATAGCATAAATTAAATGGCTTGTTAAAGGTTGATGGGTCCTAAAAAGAGGCTGATTTTAAAGCAGAAAAACACCTCTGAACACCGTGTGTAGTTTTCATTACAATGAATATTAAAAGGATTGCATAATCTTACATTGCCGGAGAAATTCACCATGGGATTCCTTTCCATTAATAGGTTTTTCCACCAGCATATAAATGATGCTGGTTTTTTCCGAAGGTTGCTCAAGGTGGCTTATGACCAAATCAAGAGCTAATGAAATGAGGAAATCCATCTGGAAATGGATAGATTACCATGAATGCTGGCAGAAATTCCATTAACATCTGGCAAAGGCATGTTGCACCCGCAAGTCTGAGCCAAACACATTTGGCATCAAGTTTAAAGCTCCATGAGTGAAAATAGGTGACTCATTAATTTTGTTTGTTTTGTATGTTTTTTAGCAGAGTGATAAAAAAAGAAGCTAAAGCTAAAACTATGTTGATATTTGCAACACACAAAATGTACACTTATCGGCCATTTTATTAGGTACACCGTGCTAGTACCGGGTTGGACCCCCTTTTGCCTTCAGAACTGCCTTAATACTTCGTGGTACACATTCAACAAGGTGCTGGAAACATTGCTCAGAGATTTTGGTCCATATTAACATGATAGCATCACACAGTTGTTGCAGATTTGTCGACTGCACATCCATGAGACGAATCTCCCGTTCCACCACTTCCCAAAGGTGCTTTATTGGATTGAGATCTGGTGACTGTGGAGGCCATTTGAGTACAGTGAACTCATTGTCATGTTCAAGAGACCAGTTTGAGATGATATAAGCTTTGTGACATGGTGCGATATCCTGCTGGAAGTAGCCATCAGAAGATTGGTACACTGTGATCATAAAGTGTTGGACATGGTCAGCAACAATGCTCAGGTAGGCTGTGGTGTTTAAATGATGCTCAGTTAGCACACTGGGACCTCGGTTGTGACGAGGGGTTATTTGAATTACTGTTGCCTTTCTATCAGCTCGAACCAGTCCGGCCATTCTCCTCTGGCATCAACAAGGCATTTTCGCCAAGAGAACTGCCGCTCACCGGATATTTTTTATTTTTTCTGACCATTCTCTGTAAACCCTTGAGATGGTTGTGCATTAAAATCCTGGTAAATTACCAGTTGCTGAAATACTCAGACCAGCCCGTTTGGCACTAACAACCATGCCACGTTCAAAGTCACTTAAATCAACTTTTCTTCCCCATTCTGATGCTCAGTTTGAACTTCAGCAGATGGTCTTGACCATGTCTTCATGAGTTTTACATGATTCTTATTCTTTTCCCATGAGTTGCCGCCATGTGACGGGCTGATAAGATATTTGCAATAACAAGCAGTTGAACAGCTGTACCTAACAAAGTGGCCGGTGAGTGTATGTGTGAACACTCAGAGGGCATTCAGGGTGATGCAGTTGGATTACCTTGTTGTGTTATTTCAACAGATGCAGGGAAAACACAGTTACAGCTCTCATTGTTATGTTATCAATCGATACAGAAATCAATAGCATTTGTTCCGGCAGGCTTGAAGAGGCGTTGCATCTCTTGACATGAAGCATGCTGTGTCACTTCTTTGGAGGTGTAAAGGATGCAAACAGTTGTGTATACTCTACAACACCTTTCAAGGGAGACATATATACAGTATAACCAATATGTCTTATTAACATCACATTTATCACATTTCAATGTCTGCCTTCTTCCCACAGTCTAAAGACATATTGGCCAGGTTTAACTGGAGACTATTAATTCTAAAGTAGGTGTGAGTGTAAAAGTTTGACTGTCTCTATATATCAGCACTGTGATTGACTGGTGACCAGTCCAGGGTGTAACCCGCCTCTTGTCCAATGACAGCTGGGATCGGCTTCAGGCCCCAATATGACCATAAACAGGACAAACGACGTAGATAACGGATGGATGGATTGTTCCCTGTATCTTGATTTATGATGAATATTGTAAAGTTCATGTTCCTGACTAAGATTTGATTCTCATGGGGAATGGTCTTTCAAATAAATAATAATTCATTAATTAAGAAAATAATAATTCATTAATTCGGGGGGCGCTGGTGGCGCAGTGGTTAGTGCCCCATGTATGGAGGTTAACGTCCTCAAAGTGGGCGGCCCAGGTTCAAATCCAGCCTGTGGCTCCTTTCCTGCATGTCATTCCCCACTCGCTCTCCCTTATTTCCAGCTCTATCCACCGTCCTATCTATCCATTAAATGCACAAAAAGCCCAAAAATAAATCTGTTGTAATTAATCAATTCAGTCATTTATGAATTCATGTAACGTACATTTTTAAAAGGATTCACAAACCTTTAAATTTGCTTTATACTACCAATAAATTTTTTTTTTAAATATATATTCCTTTAGTTATTTTTGTGGTATTTTTCAGAGCGCTTACAGGATTAGGACAGTTCCCAAATGCAGCTCTTTGCATGGTTTGCATGGTTTAATGAAGGTAATCTGATCCTCCTGTACACAAGTCATTTCCATTCTTCATGAACAGAAATATATCTCAGATATATATCAGTCCAATGACACAATTCGACCACCACGTCTGATGGAAAAAGACACAGGAGGCATGCGATAACCACATCTAATTATGAGTCACCCTGCTGAAATATTTGCATTGTCTTGTTTCATAAATGAATTGTATCACCTGTCACGTTTTATCAAGACGTAAAGTCACACAGTCCATCAGCCATCTAGGCTGCACACACCCGACCTCCATCTGGATTATGATGATGCAAATGCTTGCAAGCGTAACAAGATTAATTCAGTCGCAAGATGCTCATTTTACAACATGTCATAACCCTTTCAACCACTTTCAAATATTTCATGAAAAAGAGCATGACGGCTTGAAAAGCAAATGACAACATGCTCTGTGAATGAACATGCAATAGTTTAACAGGTTAAAGGCGGAAATATCAGAAATGAGAGAAACAGGAAAGGTTGAATGTTGTAACAGTGAGTATTTCAGTCAAGGGGGACTCCGTCAAAGGACCGTCCATGTAGACCCCGATGAGGACTTCATACGCAAGGTTGTTGTTGTGCATACACCGTTTTTGTTTTAATTGTGTTGCAGGTTAATTGTTGTTGCTGGTTGAATATTCTCTGTTGTTTGTTTTGTGATTTTAAAATTTCCTGTCATGATGCTTTTGATGTTTGTGTGTGAAGAACTTTAAATTGGCTTGTTGCTGAAATGTTGCTTTATAAATAAACTTGCCTTGCCTAATGTTCGATCTTTCAAACCAATTTGGCATTGTGGAGTGCTGTCATTGTTTTTCTGGAGTTTGTTTGTACTGTAGGCCTTTTGTAGACTTTTGCCAAATAAAATCTACTAGCTCCTTCCAGTAATGTTTGCTTATATGTGTATGTGTATTATGTGTGTTAAAATATTCAAATTAAAAAAAAAGAAAGATCAGAATGGGGCCGGTACAATGTAAAGTGCTTTACTATGGCAAACTTGTTGTTCTATAAAAGTTAGATTTTGACATACTCTACCACAGGACAAGACACGATTAAAATTGTGACATGATGCCAAACGATATTAGGGCTTTCACACTTGCAGAAATCTCTTGAAAAACTTCTGATATTTGCCGGAGGAGCTGTATGTGTGAACGCAAACAGACTCAAAACAGCTTAGGTTTCATGTCTCATGATTACTGGATTAATTAATGTCTAAATATGACCACACACATTGTTGGTCATACCATTTTTTTTCTTTTTTAATAGTATCGGCTCCTTTAATTGTTTTGAGATGTGATTATTTGTGGTCCCCTATCTGTGATGTATGTGTCCAGAAAAACTATAGGAACTAACTTAAATAAAGATGCACATGCCGTTGAAACATATTTAAATCAACTTTGTCAGCAAGACCCACTAAAGATGGCACTCGAGAAGTGGCTTTGCTTCCACTAATGACAGTTGCGACCGATTTAGCCTCAGCTGGCACTGTAATTAACCGCTTGATGTTCAGGTGCTCTCCAGCAGTATCACTTGATGCAAAGAGCGCCACCACACAGTATCTTGACATGTGAGAGTGTAACGGAGGCGTGTCTCGCAGTCAGCACGAGCAGCAAAAGTGTTTATTATGCACAAATTATCAGCTCGTTCTGTAGTCATTAACCCGCACTTAATGTGCACATGTCATGTTTATGATTCTCACTGCAATTAAGTCTCATTTAAAGGGTTGGATGCGTGAGCACTAGTGAGTCGCATGGAAACAGCAGAACGGAGGTGATAAAGGTGGCTGAGCGTGAGCCTGCGATTGGGTTGAGGAGGCTGTAAGAACGTTATTTTAAATTTACAAGTCAAACACTTCCAATTATCGGTGATCATGTCTTAATTTATGGACATAATACTACAACACTTGGGATTTAAAACAGCTCTCACATATATTTATGGACATGCATGAAAGCTGAAGATGTTGTAACTTGATTCTTGAGGCTGTTAATGGCAGACAGGAGAAATTTAAATGAAATCTAATGAAATAATATCGTGGCTTTTACTTAGATTCAAGACTCAAGATGACGTTTTCACTCCGGTTAAACAATTTAGAAGAATCATAGTGACATTTTAATGCTGGTAGGCTCCTTTGACAAAGGGTAGGCATTAATTATATAAAATTTAAAAACAAAACAAAGAATCACAATGAGAATAAGAACATTATTCTTTTCCCAAGATTTATTTTTGGGCTTTTTGCCTTTAATTGATAGCACAGTGGATAGAGAAGGAAATCGGGCGAGAGAAAGAGTGGGGTATATGACATGCAGGAAAGAAGCCACAGGCCGGACTTGAACCCGGGCTGCCCACTTGGAGGACTATAACCTCCGTTCATGGGGTGTGACCTATCCGCTAGGCCATCTGCGACCCACAATAATGAGAGTTTTTAAGAAAAAGTATCTACATTTAAGGCATCATATATAAACACCAGAGATTGAGTATTATATTATACTTTTCAAACTGTAAGTTATGGAGTGTTTCACAAAGGCAGCAAAATAAAACAGATAGGTAGAAAAAATTATATATTGTATATAATAATATTTTAACATAGACATAATTTACAATCCTAATAAAAAAATAAATCCCCCCCAATACCCTTGTGAGTTTTTGTTTACTCAGAATTAAATCAAGTACAAAAACAGTGTTTAAGTCATGGATGTGCTTCATACCTTTCATTGTTTGTTGTAGTTTGTTGTTTCAAGACATCAGTTGTTGGAAAAAGGAAAACTTACCGAAATTCAGCACTTCGAGTCTTTATTCAGACAACACTGACGGTGGTTTAATTTAGACCAGTGGTTCCCAACCTTTTTTCCTTGGAGCCCCCCCTACTTGTATCTAAGAAAATCTAAGAGACCCCTCTCCCCTAGGACCACCATGCTTTCAAAAATGTACATATGTTTGAATAGTGTCCATTAATAAAATCCTATCAGAATATGCCTTTATATTTTTTCTTACCACAAGACCATTGTATAAATAGTCCCCCCCCCCCCCCCCCCCCCCCCCACACACACACACACACAAAAAACTGAGATCCGCCATCCACCTTTATGGCTCCATGACCTACACAGCTTAACACATGAATACAAACATATTCCTCAGAAATAAAAAACACAGAATAATACAACATTAAAGTAAATAACATGTAAATAAAAAGAGGTCGACGTGGTCTCCTGTTTGGACACAGGGCGGCGCTCTTTAAGCTCACAGGGTTTTAGTTCAACGTGGCCGTGTCCTGATGCCACGTTGTCCCACTTTCACGGATGGCCTTAATCTCTGCCCTTAGCTGAGGCAGATTAATCCCGACAGTGCTGACATTATCTCATGTTCTACACAGTGACACTGGACATAGGAGGAACTCCCTACATCCTCACTTCTCTAAGCCCCCCCCCCCGACATCACCTCACGATGCCACACGGATCCCGACCCAGAGCCAAAGAAAAGCTCTGAGTGTTGGGTCACTACTGTACATCACTAAGCTGTATTTACACACAGTCCATTAACGCTGTTTTCTCCGAGTATTTAAATCACGAGTGGCAGAATGTGTCTCTAATACTCGGAGTATGTATGATTTAAGACACAATGAACTATGCATTGTATGGATTATTCCGGTGGATGTTGGTCGGACTTTTGCACGTCATGGTTTCTGTTTTAGAGTAATGACTCTGCAATTACTCATATAAACATCATAAATATGTCAGATGGAGGCTATAAATGGAATTTACTGCAGAGCCTGATTTATGTTGTGGTGGAAGAAGAATTCAGATCTGTTCACTTAGTAAACGCAGAAGTGTACAAAATTAAAGTTGCATGTAAAATCATCGATATTCACTTCAATAAAACAAGAAGAAGCATGAATATGACCTCATAATATAAAAAAAAAATTGAATAATGTACATTTTATCATTGTAATTTAATTATTGATACATTTATGTTTAGATCATGTCAGTGTTGCAGTTACTCCCAACATGACGTGGCAGAAATGGCCCTGATTCATGCAGATCTGTTCAGCTTGTCTCACTTCACCGTGTGACGTTTAATGTGAACAGCAAGTGTAGTTCATTTTATGGAGGCTGCAGAGTTAGCCGTCGATATGGGTGCAGCTCTAACAGTAGATTCGGCAAGGCAATTTTTAAGCAGTAGAAATAAAAATTGTTTAAAACCAATAAAATAATTTCCTAATCAATATTTGGTTTGAAATCCTTGGTTTCTAAAGTAAGTAGCAGTGTTATAAGCAGGATAATTTGAAGTAAGCAGGTTGTTATCGCCAGATGGAAGCTCGACAGGTTGAACAGGACATCGACCCAAAGAAGAGGGTTTCCTCCAGGATAAAAACCTGCTCACTATGATCCCTTACGTATCGTATCCTCTCGTATTGTATTGTATGATATCATGAGTACAGTTTCCAACTGAATTGTAGTGGAGCAGAAGTGCAAGTAGCAAAGTATTGGACATATCAAGTGAAGTACAGGGACTTGATATTATGACTTAAGCTCTGTTCTTGTATTAAGTACTCCATCACTGTCTCTTATGTTTTTTTATTTCATCCTTACACTCAGTACCTTGACCTTTACACTGGATATTCAAACCACAGAGTGCATGTCAGGGCGCCTGATTAAAGGCACTGGTGCGTCTTGTACTACCTCTGCTGTGGCTTAAAACAATGGACGTCAAGGTCCTGCTGGTGCACTCTGACAAACATTCTCCATTAATTATCTTTGTAATTTATAAGCCAGGAGCGGTTTGATGTACCGTGACAGATTATCATAATAATGATGGAGCACGGTGGATGGCAGCCCGCCGAAATGATCTTTTACCCAAAGACTGAAGGCTCTCTTTATGTGTCATCTCAGGAAAGTCTTCTTTGCCCCATTGTTTTAGAACTTGCAGAATAACAGAATATTTAACAAATAGTTAGAGGTAAAACATTGTTGTGTTTAAGGACTTGAACAGTGCTGAGATGAAAAAAAACACACAAAAGAAATGTGAGGGGAATCAGAGAACACAAGGTGGACAGTGAAATTTTGACTTTTTCATTTTATAATCCCGGCATCTTCTTACATTGTAATGAAATATTATGAAATGCAATTTAGCTTTTAGCAGGGGCGTGTCTAGACTTTTTGGACAGAGTTGGCCCAACTGGGGCACGGACTTGTTCAGGGGTGGCCTGAGGTTTTGCACACTGCTGAATAAAGAGCATTTATTTACCTCTTCTCTTGTCTGCACTAATCACAATGACTTTTAAGTAACACAAGAATATACATATTCATCATCATATACATCTTCTTAGCTTCATTCTTCAATGACTCAAAAAATAGCTTTGTCCAAAGTTACAATTTAAAGTATTTTTCAAAATTGCAAACATCATCTCACTGAAAACTATAAGCTGACAGTTGCAACTAAGTCTGAATAGTGGATTTCCACATAAGTCCCACCTCTGGCAATCATAGTTAAGGATTTTGGGGTGGCCAATGAATAACAAGGGGGGCCAGTGCCACAACTTTGGACACACTCCTGCCTTTTAGTAATACGGAACACTTAACAAACAGAAAAAAACCAAAAAAGACCAGTGAGTAAAAAGAGTAGTTCCTGAAATCTCAACGATTAAAAAGGAAAGAGTACCCGTAATGCCTTTCATTATACACTTTTCAAAATACAGAAAATGGCAATTTGTTCAAGGAGGACCCTCTTTGACCCCCACTCTTACTTAGCCCCCCCCATAATTTGAGCTCTCATGACGCCCCTGCTGCTGTCTACATTAATTATTCACCAAATAAGAATTACCTATTCTTAATTTCTATGAGTGGTCCAAATATATTTCCTGATGTACCTTTGTGAACATCATGAGTAACCAGATGTAATCCTCATTCTTATTTATGAGTAATATACAAGCAAACCCGCCACCGGTGACGAGTAAGTAAATCATGTATTTTCAGTTGTTGGGGTTGTATCAAGTCAACTTTGGTTATATTCTTTAATAATTATTTCTAATTATTAATAATATAAATAAAATATCATTAAACTATGTTTAATCTCGTTTTGGGGCACCACCCTGTACTCAGGAAAATATAACCAAAATATCACTCAAATCAGTCTCAAATTAGTTATTTAATTACTAATATTATTAATAATTAATAACTATATTTAATAAATTGAAGGCGTGAAATCCGTACACAAAGCCTTCGCACCTAGCTTATATCACAATGTAAATACACCAGTAATCACAAACAACTGCTCTCTTGAGTTCTCAGAATTTATTTAAACAAAGCAACATCAATCCAAAATCAATGAACTTAATCAAACAAATAACTATTATAAACTAATCTAAGCAACAAACATTATCAAGCACACCTTGTGAATGAGGTGTAAATGTGTGTGTGTGTGTGTGTGTGTGTGTGTGTGTGTGTGTAGGAGAGAGAGAGAGAGAAAGAGAGAAAACAAGATGGTGGAGAGAGACAATGCACCATGTGACTTCGTCACATGTGGACAAAATGGTGGACAACAAAAGAAGCCGTGTGGCTGCCTTTTGAAATAGTTTTGAGCTCTCTGAGCTGAGTTCAGTAACTGTTACTTAAACACCAGAAAGCCAGTGGCCGGACTTTGATTCAACGGCGGGTACACTGGTCTTTCTGATTGTGAAAGCCGTTGACTGAAGGTAAACTAGCATAGCATTACATACATAGGTGAACACAGCAGTTCATCACAATAAAACAAATGCAGCAGTTGACAACAGATAATAAACAGAATGTGACATGTCGTCAACAATGATGCATAATTATCAGTGGTTATAAAAGAAACATAACTATTTCTGAAACTATTTCTGCCCAGACCAAAGCTCTTACTTGGGGTAACTCCTGGTGATCATTGCAAAGCTGGTTAGATCGTCACTCTGTTGAATGTTGAATCATCAGATTCAGGCAGGGTTCCTTCGTGGCAGATGTAGGAGGAGGGTAGAGGGATTCAGATCTTCGACCAGAGCGCTGCTCTATCGGGTCTTCTGGTTGCAGGAGCCGAGTTCTTTATGTGTCCTTGTGGATTCAGGGATCAGTGGGCTTCCTTCAGCGCTCCTGTCCAGTTGCGTTCAATGACGTCTTACGAAAAATCAAAGGAAAGAAACTCTTCTTTTTGCTCGAACCTGATAGCATCTGATTGCGCCCAAAACTCCTAAAAATATGCCATGGAAGTAGTCAGCTGAATCCTCTGATGCTTGAATTCAGCATGTGAAGAGCTACCTATACTGAGCTAGGTCCAGATCAGTTCTGGAGTTTAACCTATGTAAGCCAAGAGGAGGAAAGGCTTTGTCTCGAATGCTGGAGTCCATCTTGTTGGAGAGGGTATCCTCTGGTGTCGGCAGACCACACTTGAAGAGAAGGAAGCAATGCCTGGTGATTGCTTTTAAAGACCGGAGCTGCCTGTGGGTTTACCTCAGGTTCCGGTCCCCCCTTTACGTCACACGTAGGTGTGAAGTACCGCAGGGGATTCTGGGATAAAGAGTCCTTTTAGGCCTCTTTGTGATCTCAGTAAATAACTCAAAGGCACAGACTGTCCTAAGCCTGCGTGGCCCAACACAGTTAATGCAGATGCAGCCTAATACAATATCAATATCAACAGGGTGTTACAGGAGGGATAAAGGGACAATGCAGGATACTGAAAGCGCAGCACACCAGTTTAGATTTACAAATCGTCGTGTGGATAAACAAATATTTATGAGATCGCAGGTCGCCTTGACCGCTTCCATTTCCATCACTGCTTCTCTTTGGCATGATTTGTTGGCTAACAGGATCATATCATCTCAAAAGCTTATTTTCAGGACAGAAAATGGTCTGCGGCATCAAAATTGACTAGAATTGCTTTCACACCTTCCCACGCTGGAGCATTTGCATTTGCATCATTTTGGGATCAGGCACAAGCAAAGTGTGCGTGTGTGTGTGTGTGTGTGTGTGTGTGTGTTTTCCCATTACTCGTTTTGTGATTATGCATGCAGTACCTCAAGAGCTCACATGCTGAATATGATGTGCAGGATATTTGAAATATGTGTATCTTCATGTCTCCCAGTAAACAATATGAAAGGTCACAATACAGATTCTATGATGCATGGATCACTGCATTTGTCATGGTGTCTGACTCTGAGATGCAGCATTTGAGCGTTGATTTACTTCATTTAGTTGTCAAAGAATACACAGAGGGTTAGGGATTAGTGTGAAAAGAAAAGTTTCAGGCAATTAAAGTTTTACTTTTCAAACTGCTGCCTGACTCTGCCTCCTACTCAATCCCCTTGGAGGCGGGACGATTGGCGCCCGGATCATTTATTTACATTTAATACATCATGAGAATGACTGATATCTTCAGGAGACCATGTGGGGGAGGGGCTGAACACACATTTCATTAATTAAAACAGTCTTCTGTACTGCTGGCATGTTTTCTCTGTCTCTGTTAAATCTGCTCCTGCACAAACAACCCCACCCAGGTTAAAAAAAAATGACAAGTCTTTGGTCGAAATTCCGCAAAGCAAGCTAAACGAAAACCTGTTGACTAAGATGAAACAGGTTTTTCCTTTCAATGAAGAATCATGGCAAAAAAAACATTAATTTATTGAATTCTCTGGTATCATCACAATAGCCAAAATCTCACTCTGTTTTCAATTTCTTTGCAAACGAAACTTCAATTATGATTCTTGTTTATGGAAGCAGGCCGAGAAAAATGTTGAAACCAATTTAACTGATAGCTCTGTTATCATCTTCTTTTTTTTTGGCTTTAAAAAGTCTGCAGTACACCCAGCTGTCTAATTGGACAGACCAAATATCAATTTATATTCATACACAACAAATAAATGCATGTGTTATTTGTTGCTTGGTAAAGCTGATTTGACATTTGAAGAGGGAAATGGTGGAGGCAGGAGGCAGCACAGACTGGCAGACGGAGAAAAAAGGCCAGTTATTGACCTGTAGATTAATAAATGAACACACATCTTTCTTGCATGGTTTCAGTGTTTCTGATGTGTGCTGCAAGGCAATCCAGGGCTTATTCATTCCAGACCCAGAAGAAAGGGGGAAGGGCACATACACTCTTTTGTGTGATATCTATCTATCCGACCATATGGAGTAGACCTTAAACTATCCTTCACCAGCGGCAGGCTGTGGGGTAATGAAGACACTCATCCCCCCGAGGAGCTTCCATCTTTGCTGTCCTGTCTGAGAGCGAATCACAAACACAGCTGAAGGACGCACCCACATCACCTCCCAGCCACACGACCGCTGCTGTCACTGGACGGAGAGATAACTGGCTTTACCAAGCCTGTCCTTTATGTGAATGTCAACGTGTCCATGCAGGGGGCATGACACACCAGCAGGAGCTGCAGTTCACAATCAACCCTACCTTGGAGGAGGCGACGGTTGTGTACTTCACCTCTGTAACTGTCGTATCGCAGCCACATGCAGAGTGTCAGGGGGAAAAAAAAAACAGAGATGTCTTACTCTGTTAGAAAACAAGTCCTAAATGTTTAAAGCTACTGGAAACACAAATCCAAACCAGAGCATTTAAGTTTGTTCCATTTTACTATTTAAGCTGTTGATGTCATTCAGAACCGTATGTACATAAGAGGAAGCATCTTAAAATAATAAGAAAATAGTTTTAATCCAGATTGGAAAGATTGGAGGTGCTGGTGTTGCCTTGTGGTTAGATTGTGTTCCAAATGTGAGCGGGTACAGTCCTCCAGGTATAGCAGCTGTAAAATTTGCAATATCCGTAGTTTCGCTACACCCTGACCTTGGTATCTGTACAGTCCTGGGTTTGAGTCTGGCCCTTGACCTTTCTTTTCTCCTGATATTTCTTGTCAATCTTCACTACCACTGTGATACATATAAAGGCAAAAATTACCCAAGAGGTGTAATTCATGTTTGAAATTGCCGTGGCAGGCTTGGACATTTGCTACCAAACCCCAAATTCTTTGAGGCAATTGTAAATACAGACGCACGGTGGGTCTTCTGCTATGTACGCTCAAAACTTGAACAGCGGCAAGTGAAAACCAGCCTCCACAGTTGTTGAGTCAAGCACTATTGTCTTTTGGCTGTTGGTGTTACGATCAGGCCGTTGGTAATCCATTTCAAGCAACAAGTTTTAAACTTGATGAAGTTTAGATCTGTACTTCAGAGCTAATAACCTCAGGACCCACACAAAAAAAGTGATACATTGCTGTCAACATTTACAGAAATTCAATTGATTTCATTAGAACATGAATTAAAGGTGTGGCTGACCCAAGTGAATATTACTGAGTGAGGAAACAGTTATCTACAGACCTTCTTTATAAACTGTATATGAAATAGCATTATGTATTTCCACGTTGGCAGTAATGGTGGTACTAGGAGAGCCAAATATTTTCTGTGGTGGTACTCATATACCGTAAAAATCCAGAATATGAGTCGCACGGGTATATATGTAAGACGCAGTCTGTTTTGGGGGGTTTCCCAGAAAGAAAAAAAGGTTTAAACTGTCTTCCTGCGTGACGATTTCTATTGTTTTCAGCGACTTCCACAACGTTCAGTTCGTGTACAGCTGCGTGACTCTTTTAGTACCGTGTGTTCTCACTTTGTGGAGTTTGCACTCCTACTAGCTACAGTACGGTAGTTGAACTCTCAGCCTACTTGGAAAGTTGGGAAGTAGCAACATCCCGCCAGTCGTGCTCACACTGCTCGACTCTGATGGTCACTCGTTAACTCTAATGAGGGAGTCTTTCGATCAAAAGAGCACTCCAAAAGTTGCACATATGAACAATGTGCCACCGTTTGCTTTAAATGCATGAGGGATGGAGGAAAAGATGTCAAAAAGTAGCGCAGCCAGCCGGGTCTGTTGCTACTGTATCCCCAGCACAGCCTGAGATCAGCTCACAATACACAATGAATGTGGAGGAATTTTCAAACGTGTCACCTCACATGGAGTGTGTGATGATGGCGGCAGCACCCGCGGTAATGATGGCGACTGTGCCTCATAGACTGTGCATATTGGTTGCACCAGTTTATAAGACGCTTTTTAGATTAAAAAATAGGTATTAAAAGTATTTGTTTGAGAACCACTGGTCTACACAGCAAAGTGAGCTGCCTGTTTGTGTCTAACTTTTCTTATAGAAACTTTTATTTGTACTCAGATTTGTGCAAACCCTTAATGAGACTCAATTTGATATCATATATGAATTTTCATTATTTCAAGCCACATTACCACAGGCCTAAACAACTCGTTTGTTTGTGTTTCCTGTGAAGACTTCCTGGACGTCAAAGCGCTTCATTATCTCTTCCCCATGGTGCAGTTACGAGACACTCTTCCCTCACAGTTCTTCTGATCTCTAGCTCAGGTTGTTGATGTTTAGTCAGATTGCTCTGCGAGTCTGTGAGCAGCAACACTGTATGTGTCACTTCATCTGAATTCAGTCAGCCACCAGAGAGGGAGTCAGACTTCAGTGGATGAAATTAATTGCTTAACCTCTGCTAAATCAGCTGCCAATAAATTACACGGGGAAATGACTGATCACATACATCCACTTCATAACAGCAGAGGTACTTTTGTCATACCTAAGCAGAGAGAGCTCAGTAATGCACAACAGCCGAGTAGAGAGAATATGCAATGTTACTGCAATGAAATGCAGCATGGCTGTAACACGCAGCTGTGTGTTTAAGTACTCTGCAGCTGTAGCTATAATAGAACTCCCTGCAGTGAAACATTCATACACCCACTCTCTGACAAAAGACACTATTTAATTGTTGGCAATTTACTCACCCTTATAGCTGCCAGGATGCTGTCTATATTCTGCTTTTGTTTCAGTTTCAGTGACAAAAAAATAAAAATCTGGAATAAAAAGTTGCAGCGTTAAGAACCAGTCTGTTTGAGGCGGTCACTCAGAGGGAATAAAGTTTGAACTGTCTTCCTGCGGATTCCACTGCATCCATGTGCCCAGCTTTCTGTCTTTGCCATCGCTTTGCTCCTCCAGACAGCACGCGCCTTAACCCACTGGGTCCATTTTTTTAAGCTAAAGAACAGCCGTGAGCAGCCGGATTGATTCACAAGATCACAGGAGAACTAGAACATCTGGGGAATAAAGTGAACAACGTGTCCACATCATGTTACTTTGCTTTTATGAGGTTGATTTGTTGTTCATTTGGTGTAATGTTGACAGTAGTCAGCACATTGTGTTTTATTTTGAAATTGACCATATGCGTTCCCTTTTCTGACTTCATGTCCAGGTCGGTCTGCTTTATTCAGCTTGGTGCTTGCTGGCAGCATTTTTGGATTGGAGCAGAGGGGAGTGGTGCTGCTAGCATGCACCGGAGACGCACTGCAGAGCTTGCTGCAGAAACACAACCATTGACTAGAGAGTACGCGATCAGCTCTGAAATACACTGCGGACAGAGAGTGCAGTATACATGGATCCTGTGGAATCTTCCAGTAAATCCCCAACGTGCAGTCGTCTGGCCCTTTCTAGTGCCATCTGATTTCACCATGTGGAGTGTTATATCCTTACATATTGTTGCCTCCTTTATCTGTATTGAGTGAGGAAGCAGAGCCCATTCTCCCCCTAGTGGAGCCCCAAGGCATTACCAACAGATCACAGAGCAATCAACTCGCTCATACAAGGTTTTAGGTAAACTGTCTGAGTTCCTTTCTTATTAACAGTGACTGACCTTAATAACAAATTTGAGTGCATGTTAACAACTCAAAATGAAGCAACTTTTAATGAAAAGATAAAATTAGAATAACTGCAATAAGGGAGAATGAAATTAAATGATTAATCATGTCTGACACATGCAACCTGTCTCATTAACCACCCGAACGGTAGTTAAGCTCTCAGAATACAGTGATGGTTGTGAAGTACATATGGACCCACAGCCTGCATCAATTTAGCCGGGAGTCGTGCTGTCCACTTGTGTTGCTCATTTGTTGTCTTTTCAATCGAACCGGCCCTCCACATGGCTTTAACAGTATCACACCGTTTTCTTTAAATGCATGATTGAGACATACCGAGGGAGAAAAGCTGCCGCATGACAAGAAGGAAACTAACAAGGCTGCCTTGGGGAAGCTTCACAGATTGATAAGTACTTAATGGAGGAAATGGACTCCGATACACAACTGAGTAGATTAAAGAGAGTTTGGAGAATGAAAACGTTTTTTTTTTTCAATTTGTTGAATAATGAACAAGAAACGTATTTATTAAGGAATGTCAGGCTCAAGACCCTTTGAACCAAACTTCTCTCTCCAAACAGAGAAGAGCGATTCAATTATCAGATCACATTTTTTCCTTGACTTCTCGGTATGAAAAGCCCTTTCAGTCTTATCCGCTTGATCTCGTCAGAAAGGTTTCAGGCTTCATGTGTGCAGCTCTGAACATCACCGCTGACTTAACAATCCATCAAATGAGGGAAATAAGAAATAAACACATCAGTTCACTGCGGCACTCGTATCCATGCTAACTACACGCTGTGTGGATGAATGCTGATGAAAATGGGCGCAGTCACACTTGACTGCAGCTGGTTCACATCAGCTCAGTATTGGCCTCGGCTTTGGCTCAGCTTCCTATATTCTCCGAGTCATTTTGTCAATTTTTTAAGGCCGTCGCTGGTTTTAAAGTAACTGAAGCGGTGGTAAAGTGAAAGAGCGGAGGGGGACGCGAAGATTATAGTAATACTCTGCTGAGAGTCATTTAGAGGAGCAGGAGTACATTGATGGTAAGAGGGGCTGGAAAAATCCTCTGACCTCTGCTGACCCCTCTGTCTGCCACTAAATATTTTAAAATGAGGACAGTCGAGGTCAACTCTTAAGTATGTATACATTTACATTCCTTGTGACAGTGTTATGGAGCACCACCATTGTGCAGCTTCATTTCATTGTGTTCTTTTAATAAGTCAAATATAATACATTTATTGTCTGGTATAAATTCTATACCATACCAGTATGTATCTGTGTTCAGTACACACATACCTTAAGTCACCCCCGCGTTAGTCATAGCCACTGTAGGTCTAATTAGGTCTAATATGTTGTTTTAATTGACTTTCAATGTAATTTTCAACACAATAATTTGGATGTTATCTTGCTTGCATGTCAAGAGTGTTAAGCACAGTGTTGTTGAGTCCAGGATTCAGACTCTGACTCTGACATGGGCGTACTGCATTTGGACTTTGAAGTTCAAGTGGAGGACTCTGACTTACTGATAAAGACTGTGTTTATGTTTATGTTATATTTTTAAGGCCCCAGCAATTGATTCATTTTCAGGAAGCTGATGCATGGGTTCACGTGCCAACTTGTTCAGCCACAGTTTGTGTGTTGTGGTGATGCACAGATTGCAGTCATATTACAATGGATTAGTCAAAGGGCGTCAACACATTTAAAATTCAGATTAATAACGGGTGGTTTGCAGGTATTTTTGAGGTTATTAAACACCTGCAGTGATCTCACCGCAGCAGAAACAATCAGTGCATCTCCCCGGGAGGGGCGCAGTGCACATTAATGCACCACACACAGCACAACTTCAGTAGTAATTTAAATCTCCAGACACGGCGACAGAATCTTTTATCAACAAATGAAATGTGTTTTCAAAACATCCTGAAGGTCCCACACAGACACGGTCATCCAAGGTTCATACAGTGGAATAGTTTGGAGTGAAACAGCAGTCTTCATTATAAATCCTGAGCTTCATCAGAGCTGTGTTCAAAATTTTGATTTCAGATTCTAAAAGTTTTTCAGTCCTCACTGGAGAGTTTCATGTCCTGTCACTTTCTGACAGTTTAAAACTGTTTTTAGTTGTATGATATTTACTGCGGTGACTTCCCTGCACACATGGAAACATCCACAGCTGCTGTAAACAGCTTCTCTAATCATTTAAAGTCAATAATTAAAGACCTTCATACGTCAATAAAACACAACCAAAAAATCAGTAGATGTCCATCCAGTAGACGTCGCCCTTGAGCACCAGCATGACACCAAAACAAACTGCTGTTTGGCCACACCTCCGCTCTCCTCCAGCGACACACCTCCAACCCATGAAGGAGCGCAAGCGGCGGACAAAATTGCCCTTGGCTCGAGCTTCCTGTGGCCTGCGTTGTTGTGTTAGCAGGCTAATGTTAGCACTCTTTAGTTAGCTTGTAGCTTAATGTTGCATGTGAATTGACAAGAGAAGAGCATGATCTAAAAACGCTTAAATAAGCAGTGAGTATGTTCTTCTATTCTCTAGTGTAAACATGATGTAAACACGGCTCTGAAAACAACACAGCCACCGGGACTCGAGCTTCGCACAGTCATGACTCAGAGAGACATTTACAGAGGATATACTTGATTGTTATATTTAGGTGTGAATGTCGCACATTCTTCCTTTCAAAACATAACACAAATGCAAACTTCTTTATGAGTGATACTGAAATAGGGAGTCTGCTTTCTTCTCTGCACCTTCCTGGAAATGTGATTAAATTGTAATTTATTTTGCTTAAGTACAGATAAAGAAGTCTCCAGACGTCTCTGCAGAAACATCCTCTCATTCTTCAGGTTTGAAACACACTCAGCTGCATACTGAGTTTACAGTCAAAAGCAAAATGACCTCACTCTTTATAGAGATTCACGTTAAAGCCTGTCTCACACACATTACTCTACACCACATAAACAAACCCATCGCACGGTTTTAAAGACACATTACTTTAAAAAAGCAGAGCCTCCCGAGGGTGGAAACACGAACACAAGTTAAATGGCATCTTTCATTTTACGAGCCCACCTTGAATTAATCCCATTTAAGGGTTTAGCTACACTGTGCACAGCAGTATTCACTCAAACTAATCCATATCACGCCCACATTTTCCAGCAGAGGCCTGTGTGCAGATACACACTCACACATATAAGCTGTCACACCCACACCCCGCACGCACGCACACACACACACACACACACACACACACACACACACACACACACACACACACACACACACACACACACACACACACACACACACACACACACACACACACACACACACACACACACACACACACACAATATCTCACAGGTGCAATTTCTCTTATGATACCAAGACTCAAAAGCGCTACCTATGGATGGAAGTAGAAAATGAAACAGAACAAATGTCTTTTTTCATTTAATGAAGTGTATAAAATAACTATCTGAACCTTCATTTGTCATATACTTTATATGTAGAAACCCAAAGACCCTCACAAAACAGTCTCACAGCAGGCTTCACCTGGACATTAAAACACACCTACAAAGATTATTTCTGTCCTCTTTTTTTTTTTGTTCTCTCTGCATGAATATTCAGGCGCTGCAGTCTCAGATGTGTCTTCACAGTGAGCGGGAGACACAGGTGGATAAGAATCTGTACATGAAACACAAATGAATGAAAGAGTAGCGTGACTGTCTCTGGGGCTCTATCCCCCCACCTTCAGCATCAACAAGGCCTCGGGGCACACCGAGCGAGGGCTGAAGATTCATGGAGCGCAAAGGAAGCTAAGAGGCACTCAGTAAATACTCAAGGTTAGGTTTCATCTCATCCCTTAAACATACATTCCCTGCGAATATAGAGTGGCTGCTGATGTTACACAAGTCCTCTTCTGATCATAGTGAGGCATTGTGCAACAGTATTCTATTAACTGCTTTAAGCTGCCATCCTGCATGCACACACACACACACACACGTGATGTTGTATTCTTCTCTAACAACAACAGAATATTCATGTTAAAGTTATATTATTTAAAGCTCCTCTGAGTCGTTTTAAGCCTGTTGTGAAACTGACTCAAATTGATACTGATGCCGCTTCATGACTTACAAAAGCAAACAAACCATCAGCGACAAAATCTATAATTTTTATGTTGTCATTTTTAATTATTGTAGCCACTGCCACAGGGTAGGTGTCGGCCTTTGTTTACATTTTCCACAGCAAAGATGCACAGTGAGGGATACTGTATGTGACTGTTAAAAGAAAGAAGGATGAGATTCTTCATCAGATAACATTACTTACACAATTTAATTTTGACAGGGACATCGACAGCCAATTAGCTGTACCAGAGTTAGCTATGGGCTCATTTACATCCATAAGAGGTAGAGTCGGTCGTCGCTCAACCAGAAGGTCAGGGGTTTGATCCTCAGCTCCTGTAGCAACATGTCCGATTTGTCCTTGTGCAAGATACTTTTCCCCAAGTTGCTCCTGCTGGACACTTAGTAGCAGCTTCTGCATTCAGTTTGTAAATGGGTGTAATGTGTGGGATGTAAAAGTGCTTAGAGTAGTCAGAGGACTATAAAAGCGCTATACACGCTCATGGTGTGTAAATGATTACATTAGTTGCTAATAGAAAGCCTTAGCACGCTGTTGTGCAGCCTCTGCAATCAGGGCATGAATGTATGTGTAAAAGGGTGAATGCTGAGATGAAGTGTGAAGCACATTGAGTGGTTGGAAAACTAGAAAAGAGCTTTGTTACTTGATGCCATTCACTGTTAATATATACAACAATTGAGATCATGGATCTGCATTTTTCTCTACTTGATCAATTGACCGGCTACTGAGACCTTTAACCCCCCCCCCCCCCCCCCCCCCCTTTCTCTTCTTCTTTTCTCTAGTGCTTGACTAAAACAGCTTTATACACAAGGCCGTCCCGTCGATAACATGATGTATACATGGCCCGGACAACAACACAGCCAGCGGGACTCACGCTTCTCACTCATTGTAGACAGTCTTGACTCAGAGAGACATTTACAGAGGATAAACTTGATTGCTGCTGTATTTATGTGTAAAATGTTGCACATTCTTCCTTTAAGGAAATAGCATCGGGAAGGTTTCAATGATTACGTAACATTTAGTTTTGGATTCAAACCACTTAAGAAGCCATGAAGGTCATGTATTTTGTGTAACAAGACACACACACTCACAAAACATCCGACGGGAGCCACCACATAATGAGAGCCAAACAACAAATACACCTCCATACATGTCAAACATTTCACTATATGAACACACTCATTCTCCTTAAATATGACTATTTAGGTAACAGCTAAGAACAGACTATGCCTTAAACCCATCAAACATGAAGAATCCTCCTACACAGTTGGAAGGCATTTAACACAAAGTGAGCCAGGTGAAGCAGTGTGTAAACATGTAGTGAGGTCTACATTCATCAGATGGAGAAAGAAACAGATCAGGACATTCTGCTCAGGCCTATATACTATGAAGCGAGTGAAACATACCCGGGGTATCTTTAGGTTATCTGGCTTCACTAACCCGGTGATATGAAGCTGGTTATCAACTCGGTAGGTAAACCCACTTTATCATCCTTAGTGCACAATAGATGTGAATGAAATGGCTCCTGTTTCTGCTCTTAAAGGGGAAATATTGTGAAAAATCCACTTTCACAGTGTTTTTGAACATATATTTGGGTAACATGAGTGTCTACCGACCCACAAACTGTGAAATAAATCCATCTAGTCCTTTGTTTGTGGTCTGCATAAGTCTTACAACACAGAGAAAAATGCTCTGTTTCAAATGTGCTCTCCTTGTGATGTCACAGTGGGATTCTGGTAAAAAAAAAATCCCCTCCCCTCCCCTGGTATCTTCACCCATGGACTCCACACCCAGCCAGTGTTAATCTCGTCAATGAAATAAATGACAAAAATATTAGTTGACGAAGGTCTTTTTAAATTAGTCAACAATGACGATGACAAGACGAAACTCCGCTATTTGACGATTTGATAAATGATATTACTTACTAATTCATGAAAATGTGACGAAACGAAAACTGCATTACAAGTGACGATTATCACGTACCCCCTCAGCTGTTCTAAAATCATTGTAAACCATAGCAGCATAAACCACCTGCAGCCTCTGGCCTGCAGGTGGTTTATGAAGCCCCGCCCCCTGGAGCTTCTGATAATAAAAAAATAAAAGCTTGCGTCTGATTTTGTTGACTAAAATATCTTCTATTTTCTTCAACTAAAATGATGTGCAATTTTAGTCAGTGACTAATTGATTAAATTAAATCAATAACAAATGACTAATATCTGACAAAATATAAAGGACATTTTCATCAGGAGACTATGACTCAATTGGAAAATGGTGTGAAGATTAACACTGCCCCCAGCCTAGAGCAAAACTTTTGCGCAGGTCTGCAAATTTTATTCTCACTAGAGAAGGAGTGATGTCTACTGTGAAAACTCAGGGGGGGCTCATTGCATTTAAAGAGACACACACACCAAAACGGAGCGTTCTGAGAGAGCTGGTTTATTCAGGGTCACAAACCTCCTCTGGTGCTTGATTCATGTTTTATTTTGACCAAAGCACAGCACAAATGTTTCATTTAGACCACAGGGGACTGTTTGAAAAGCTGGATATGGGTTAAAATATGTCCTCTTTAAATTTGTTATTTTCTTGTATGTGGCATAGACGTCTAGCGCGTATTTGTGCTTGTGCAAAGAGGGACATACTGTAGATGTGACTAGAATATATTATTACTGCATTGCCATGAGAAGCGATAGTTAAGGTCTGTCAGTTAGCTCTGTCAGACTTGCTACTTTTTGAGGAGTAGAGATGTGCAGCATATCCTGGTGAAGCCATCTATTGACTCTTACATTTTGGGTACCATCCAGTCCAAAAGGTGGTGGTAATGCACCTGAAATGGGTTGCTGCTGTGGTTTGTTGTTGTAAGAGTTATTTTATGTGTGCTTTTATGGTGTATTGCATGGCAGTTAAAATTACATTACAACACTAAATACTGATGATATATTTTTGGGCAATTTTTTTGTGTTTTCTGGCAGTTTTTGGACAGATTTTGGGCTGGAAATCATCAGCCGTATCTGGCAACCCTGTTAGGTGCACAGCATTAGTTACCATGGCAATTTACCCTGGTAGGGCGTGAACTGCCTTTGTAGTCTTAAAAACCCAGAGTTAACCCTTAAGTTATCTCAATAACCAAAAAACCTGCTGTGTACAGGCCCCTGATTTTTTATAAAAAAGCCAACATAGAAGTGTTAAGTGAAAAAATATTCTGGATTGTAAATATATAAAAACGCATTCTGGCCTTTACTGTTTAAGGCCCTCAAGTATAACTTTTTACTCATACTGGAGATCTGCCTTTTCTAAACTACTAATATTAAATGTTTCTATATATGTGCTATGTTTCACTGGCACATGGGTTAGGCATAAAGCTTTTAATGCATTGTACCAAAGGAAGTGTATGATTGAGAGACAAATTATGCCTATTGTCACTCTGACAGTTTTCAGAGGGATCTTGCAGTACTTGACTATTCATACGTCTGCAATTCCATTACTTTCTTTTCCACCTTCAATTGAATTCCTGTAATGGCACATTGAACGCCATTGAAAAGACACTAAGTGTGCCATGAAACGCCTTTAATGTTGAGATGAATCAGCCAATTAGCCATTGAGTCTCACAGCGTGCTATTCACATTCACTAGAGAGAAATCAAAATGGAGTGTGTCAGAAAACACGATCATTTAATGCTGCATCCTACCTCACTCTTCTGCAAAGCGGTAAATCCACTTACAGTGCACGGATCATCACACATCCTCCACTGCGTGCTGAAGGGAGGCAGAGTGGAGGTTACATCTGGATGTTTGACATTTCTTTAAAAATAAGTAGTACAAGATGCAGAATAACATGTAGGCTAGTAATTCTTCTAGTTGTAGTTAATCCAATTGAACTGTGTGTTTGTTAATCCAAACGCCTGTAGAAGAGAAACAATAATCTTCTGGGTCATTGCTGGTTTTATCAGGCACCGTGGTTAAAAAAATAAAATACTCTATATAAAATGTTGTATATCTGAAACTGAAAATCTTAAAGATGGAGTTATTCTAATCCCCATGGTGTGTATTTGATCAGTGATTACACTGCAATTGTTAGTCAAAAATATATATATTCTAAGCGACCTTCACCTTACTATTTATTTTTATTTATTTATTGCACAAAAAAACAAAACATACAATGATTAGTTAATTAACAAACTATACATTTTGAAAGAAATGTGCTGGAGGAGCCAAATAAACCCAGAGGGGCTTGTCAAGTGGCCCTCCTAAAGAGAAACATGTAACACAGAGACATACTATTAATGTAGTCCAAGCAAAAACAATAAAGCTAACAAGAACACATACTCCATAAGGTGTAAAGAAAGCAAAACAAGAAAGAGACAAATTAAAGAAGAGGGGAAAAGGGAAAATAAGCTCTTATGGCAGAAAAAGATTATGATGGCGCATTGGTTAATTGGCCAAGCAGGAAATAAATGGTTTGTTTTTTAAATAAGTTGAGGCTGGTACTGTTTCTATGATTGGGTAAATTGTTCCAACAATGAGGTCCTCTGAATCTGACAGAGAATTGAGAAAATGATGTCCTGAAAAATGCAGAATGAAGTAAGCTGGCTGACCTTGTGTTGTAATGATGGATTTGAGAATTGAATTGAAATATATCTTGAAAACAGACGGGGAGTAAGTTGTTGACTGATTGGAAAACAAAAATACATAACTGAAACTGGTTTAGGTGGAAGATGGGGAGAATTCGTAGGGACTGGAACAAAGGAGTAGGACTATTTCAGTTTAACCTCTTACTAAAAGACTTGAAAAGCCAAACGTAAAGGCCTTCTTCCTCTACAGCTCAACAAGGTTGTTTCTGAAGTAAAAACCCTGTTCATTTTCTCCATAGTGGATTTGATTATTTGCCATAACTTCATAACCATCCAAGGTTCACTTACCAAGAGCCACCTTTGTGTGAAACGATGGTGTATGCTCCTGTAGAAGACAGAAGTTCATGCTCTCAAACTTGTTTGAAGAAAAAATATGGTTTATCCCGAATCTTGGGGGAAAGAACTACACTTCCCGCAATCCTAGGCTTTCACAGCAACATCTCTGATTGGTGGAGCCTGCTGTTACCATGGAAATGTTAGCACAGCTTTGGCTGTCGGCTGCTACCACTAAAGTTGGCAAAAGTTCAACACACTATATTTACACAAACTAAAAGATATGACAACAGTATTATTAACAATATAAACACTACTAAAAAGATAGATGGAGAAGGAAGGTCAGTTTTCGTTCTGAAAGAAGGACGCTAGACTATCTTTTATTGGGTCACGTTGGAATCCCAATGGATTTCCTTCACTCCGAGAAAAAAATCTTGACACGGTCTTGTACCTTTTTTCCATTTCCAAATGTATTTATTTTTTCCGCTGAATCAGGTAGTATTCAGGTAGCAGGTTGGTTTGGTTCCTGCATTAAAACTATTGATACAAGTATTTTCCTAAATGTCAATGGAGGATTTGAATAGGTATATTGACTTTGGCAACCAGAGCCATTGAAAAAGTGGGTGGTCTCTGTTGAACTCTGTAAGTAAAAATATCTGCCAATGCAGCAAGCAAAATGTAGTTATTGAGTTTCTTGAAAGAAGATGTGGATATATAAATTAGTCAGTAACACATCCAACAGGTCAGTTTAGCTTGCTGCGTTGGCAGATATTTTGACTTATTGAAGCATTTCACGCTTTATTTTTGTATTTTATCTTGAATTGAGGTCATCAGGTCAGTCAGGTGAATGTGGTTTATGTTAAAGGCAGGGTTGGTAATTTTTGGAAAACTAGCATGATTATGAAAGTAGCATTCCCTCAGTGCTCCATCTACACCCTCCCCCTCCCCTCTGTGCTCCCTCAGAAGCCACGCCCCCTCACTTACAAGTACGAGTCAAGAAGCGGACCTCAGTCTCATGTCTCATTCAGAGCTAAGTAAACTCACAGTATAAACTCTGTCATCGGTGACACGCTTTGAGTGTGGGCTAGTGCACACACGGCATAGAGAATGAGCAGGGAGACAGGGAGGTATGATGGGTTCATCAGATTGGTACCTCATGACAGTCATTGGTTGAAGCAGGCTAACAAATGATACAGATGACGTATTTTCTTTGTTCCTTTTTCAGAGCTCATGAGTTATTAATTTCTGTCAGGACCTAAAGACAATTTCAACCAAAATCTTAAAAAGTGGATCTGGAGAAAATGACCAACCCCGCAACTGCAAAGAGATATTTTTGACGGAAAATTAGACAATTACTTGTTGAGATTTGAGTTTTTCGCTGAACCTCCTGAATTTATCTTGGCTTACTGAAAAGTCCTCCTGCAAAGGGTTTGCATGATGAAGCCACAGCATCAAAAAGTCTGGAGCCAAGATTGGACCAAAACTTCATTTTACTCTGTCCATAATGGAGATACTCGAAAATTGAGTTGATTTGAGGATGTGACCTCAAACGGACAACTCAAATGGCCTCCAAAGAGCTTTCATAATGGACAATTAGCAACGTGTGTGTGTCTCCCTGTTTGGTCTGTCTCCCCTATAGTCGTGGAGCTTCAGGACTTGGCATTTGAACACGGGCCCTGGAAGACACGGGCTAATTAGTTCCTGAGGAAGGAACAATCCATCTTCCTTAGGAAGTGATTGTCCACTTCTGCAGCTGTGGTCAGTGCACTTTAAATTAGAATGTCAGCAGACAGACAGAAAGAGAGACAGATGCAGAATAAACAATAAACTACAGGGAACAGATACATTTTGTTCTTTTGGGCTGCATTATAAACTTTTCTAACTGTGTTGTCGAGATTGAAGACAAACCGAGTCAGGGTGAAACTCTCAAGAGTTAAAACAGGAGCAAGATTATAACCTCTGTCTCTCTGTGTTTTTACTTTTTGCCTTTCGGAGATAGGTTAGTGAAGAGAGAGAAAGAGAGAGGAAATAAGGGAGGAGAGCATGGGAAGGACAGTGGGCATCACAGGGGCTGAGTGGAACCCAGAGTGGACTTGTTGGTTTCTACTAATGCATTGAATTTTATGCATTAGCTTCGCTGTAGTGGCGCACAGTGTTGGGAGCACTATATACTTGTGCGTTGGTGTGTGTGCAGAGCTCTACAATACTCCATCATTAGTTGACAGTACAAGAGTGCTCACAATGTGTCTGCAGCCAATCACAGGGCTTGTGGTTTCCGTCATTTGGACGCTGGGGCTGTTACATGTATGGGGTCTCTCATATTTTCAAAATGTGTAAAGATCTTTTAAATATTTTACTATGGGTCAAAAGCTCCGCCAATTCTTTCTGCCTGTCGTCCACCATGTTTGTTTACTCAAAAGCAGTGATACTCAACCAGAGGCTCTCGAGCTACATGTGGCTCATTTGGGGCTAGTTGTGGCTCTTTTAGGTCCTACTTGGAGAAAAAAGTCCAAAGTATTTATCTTAAAAAAGGGAATCATTTTCAGCAGAAATTATTCTTTGCGAGTCATGTCACTGTGTTTCCCACACATATTCTGGAACGAAAGAGTTTTTTTTGATTGCGGCTCTTGCAGAAATATTTTTTGGTCAATGTGGCTCTTAAGTCTAACAAGGCTGAGTACCACTGCTCTAAAGTCACAATGGACAAATAGAGATTTACTGAGATTTCCAGTTTTAAGAGTTAAGGACTCAGGTTGTTGGTGAATGCAATCTGTTTGTGTTGTGCTGTTGTCATATCGTGTCCACAGGGGTCTCCAAGATCGACACTAAGTACCTCACAGGATCTTCCACATTATTTGTGGTTTGTGGTTTCTCTTTCTAATTAATGGTGTCTTGACACCTGTTTGGGCTGGGAATACAATTTACAACTCTAAATTCAATGAAGTTGGGACATTGACATTTGAAAAATGGACGGCGATGAGTTGTTTAAAAACAGCACAAAGACAACATGGTAAGTGTTAAAAGTCTTTCACAGATAGTGAACACCTCCACAACCTTTCTTCAGATGGACATCTTCCATCTTCAGTTGTTTGTTGTTTAGTTTATTCGTTTATGTGAATCAGACACAGTGTACAAAAAAAACATAAGTCTCAGAAGAGAAGAGATGCTTTGTACCAGATTTAGCTATCTGTTGTCCCTGGGCTTGTAAAGCACTCAACAACTTCTTCAGTCAAACGTGTTGTCAAGCATCCAAATTCAAACAGTTACAATACACTTTTACCAAAAAAATACAATATAAATTCCTATCCCCAATTTCCACATACTCTGTGCGCCCCGCGGTCCATCAGCGCCACAGGCTACTCTGAAGTTCGCTGCCACTCTAGTCAATCATTGTGTTCACACGGTGAGCGCCATGGTCCGTCTCCGGAGCGTGCCACCGAGTATGCTAAAGGCACGTGTCAACCTGGACAGAAAATGACCAGGACAGGAAGTCAGATAAGGAAACGCAAAGAGCATCTGGTCAATTTCAAAATAAAATGCAATATACGGACTCAATATCGTATTTTCCATTCCATACAGGCACTGAACGAACAACAAATCATCCTCAGACAGACAAATCATCATGTCAATTTGTCTCTGTATTGCCACGTGATCTTGTAGTTCTCCTGTGGGCAGGGTGAACACCGTCAGATGGAGCAAAACTGTGGCGCTGACAGACCGCAGTGAGCATGGAGCATGTGGGGATTGGGGGGGAAGTCTAAACATTTTTGCAATTTTTCTTAGATGTTCATTCTCGTGATTTATTTACATTTTACTCAAATCCCAACTATATTGAATATGGGGTGAATATAAAATCATGAAATTCATATTATTACCATCCATCTCACCTCTGAAAGCATGACCTTCTCTCAGATTTTGTTACATTCTATAAGCTCATAAAAGAAGCGTGATAAATCAGTGAGTTAACTGGCCCGAGGAGAGGTCAATGTAAACTTCTTAGATTCAAAAACAGTTTGTGGGTGTATTGAAGCATAGCTCACAGGTCATGGTGCATGAGAAAATAAATCTGAAATAGTCTCTTAATATACTTTCTAATGGATCTCATTATGTGAGGCGAGACATGTTTCACCATATGTTCATCAGCACTGTGCTGTGCTATTTAATGAATGTCGGCAGGGGGAGAGTAGCCACTCACAGAGTGTCTTATTTCTGAGGTTTGATTGTGCACATTACTGACGTCTTTTCATTTGTTTCATCTGTTGTTCATCATTTTTTTTAGACCTTTGATTTTTTTTTTTTTAAAAGTCGTTTTTTGCCATCTATGAAAAACCATGAATGCCAAAATATGGCAAAAACAGATCTTCAAAGTGGCTATAAATACATTTATGTGTCATAATCTTTTTATTAGCATACATTATAACACACATTAAAAACGACAGAAAAAGGTCACAGAGGAGGGTATAAATGATGCTGTGTGTTGAGGCCTGCTGTGCCATCATTAATGTCTCCACTGTCGTGGGAATATATATGTAAGAAGATGTCGAGCTGAGGCGTAATTCCACAAAAGATGACCTTTATGCTGATCCAAATTTAAAACTCACACATGCTGTAGTGATACAATGCTGGAAGTCTATAGTAGGCCCTAAAAGGATGTAGGCTCCTTTGTTCCAGCACTGGTGAGCAGCCCTGCAGCAGATTTTTAGACACCGGTATAAGATAAATAAGGAGTTTTTTGAGCTGCAAATCATGCAAAGCAACTCTATAGATTTCAATGACTGAAAGCATGAAATGTGAAAATTTGTATAATATGGGATCGTAAGCGTAGCACATGTAGAATTTTATGACAATGTTTACATTAAAATATCAAAATTAATAAAAAATTGACTAAGCCTATGTTATTATTTTTTTTATTTTGTTAAGGACTAACATTATCTCAAATGTTTCTAACAGTAATCAAAGCCAGAGAAATTCGTAATTTTATTGTTGTAACGTGTCTTGTCGAGGCGTTCGCCATGCTGAACCACCATGACAGACAGAATGTTTATCGTTACCGTGGAAACACTGGATGTAACGTCAAAGTCCGCTCCATAAGGAAGCGAGAATTGCTACTGAAAGCTGGCGTACCTTCATAAAATCCAGTGTTTGCAAAGTTCTACAGGGTATTATTGTGTGTTATACGTCCGTGCTAATAAACATGATGAGCGTACCTCTTTGGATTAAATACAATTCAAACTGCATCCATTTGTCCTTATGATGCTTTACAATTATAATGCTTACGTTAATATGGTTATTGAGTGTGTAATGTGACTTTAATTTATGCTTTGATCTAATTTCCATATACACCACCACAGCTTGAACACAGCGTGTGTCCATTTAATATGATAATGAGCTTTAGGCGCGTTATGTATGGCTCGACATAATTTCATTTTTATGTATAACAAAATTAAAAAAGACATGTTTATTTCCTGTTTGATGGTGCGGGGCAGTGAAAAACACATTCCTTTATCTGCACTTTACAATCAGAAAGATTGACTCAGATATTTGGGGGGGGGGGCTTCAGTGCTTTGATACATTTTGGGCATGAAGAATAGGCTGACAGTGAACTGTGGTCAGAGATTCCCTCTGCGAATGCTGGGTAAGATGAAGGGTCCCATCTGCAGAGGAGACGTGCGACGGAGGCGAGCGGCAATCAAATCTGACTAAAGGCATTAGCGGGTAATGAGTCAGTGGGTGGGAGATCTGCCCCCATCTCCAGTTATTGGATGAGGACCGTTTGTGTAACTTCTAATCCTCAAAGTGGGAGTTTATTGAGGAGAAAATAAGTTTACTGTAGAGAAGCAGCGAGTGCGTATTCCAGGCATGAACTTGAACAGCTCCTGAATGCAGAGAGGGGATGCCGGCTCGCCTTATACCAATTCTCTAAAAGTCAACTTATCCATTAAGTAAATAAAGGGATGTGCTGCTGCTTTGCCTCAAATTGAGGAAAACAAAATAATGGATTTTCTCGACATGACATTTGATTATGCTGTTTGAGGAAAATATGTCCAATTTAAATGGTGATTTTGTATTTTTGCTGGACTCTGGAGCTCTAATCTAAATAACATATGAATTTCAAAATGGGGGTTCAGGCCGTTATTTTTAGAATTCTCTTATTTGCTTGTTGATGAAATCACCCAAACAACTGTCATTTTATTTGTCTGAGACGCTGTGACGGTCGACATGCTCTCCTAAAGTGTGTCTTTGATGAATCTCAATTTACAGATTCTACATAATAATTCAGAGTCCGAGGGACGTGATCTGATTTGGTATCAGAAGGGTTGTTTCAGTTTGATGATGCTCGTATTATCCACAAGCATTTTAGCAGCATTTGCTGAAAGCAGGAAATCCGTGCTGAGAGCGAGGGGTCACAACACAATTTGCTTTTATGAAACTTCATGAACATTGTTGGAAATCGGATGACAGTGAAGCTTTAATCAATGTAATCTTATTGAACACATATCTACAATTCAATCATCATCAGATCATGCGAGCAGCACCTGAGCAGAGCAGCGAGCAGCACCTGAGCAGAGCAGCGTACTACGGTGAGCGTATTGCATAATTTCTTGTTCTGTTCTCCTCTGCACTGTGTTACTGTGTACCTACTCTTAGCTTAGCTTAGCAGTTAGCTTTACAATGGCTTCTTTTTCTGTCTCTCCCTCTCCTGCTCTCTCCTACTCTACGTGTCAGATGTTAAGTTACTCCTCGTCCTCCTTTAGTGATAATGATACTTGTAAGAAATGTAGTTTATTTTTAGCTTTGGAGGCGAGGGTGTCTGAGTTAGAGAGACGGCTCCGCACCATTGAGTCAGAGTCATCGTATGCAGTAGTAGTTAGCCAGCCACCTGTAGCCGGTGCGGGCCGACATAGCTTGGCTTCCCCCCCCCGGTAGCTCCCGAACAGCCGGGAGGCAGTGGCTGGGTTACTGTCTGAGGGAAGCATAGTCGAAAATCGAAACACACGGTTCCCCACCAACCACTTCACGTTTCAAACAAATTTTCCCCACTCAGCGACACACCCGCTGAGAATAAAACTCTGATTATTGGAGACTCCATAGTCCGAAACGTGAAGCTAGCGAAGTCAGCGGGCATAGTTAGGTGTATACCCGGGGCCAGAGCGGGCGACATCGCATCTCATTTAAAGTTGCTGACAAAGACTAAAGGTAGATTTGATACAATCGTAATTCATGTCGGCACAAATGACTCCCGACTACGCCAGTCGGAAGTCACTAAGGTTAATGTGGAGTCGGTGTGTACTTTTGCTAAGACGATGTCGGACTCCGTAGTGTTCTCTGGTCCCCTCCCAAATCAGACCAGTGATGACATGTATAGCCGCATGTCATCACTCAACCGCTGGCTGTCGAGGTGGTGTCCAGCACACGATGTGGGCTTCATAGATAACTGGCAGTCTTTTTGGGGAAAACCTGGTCTGCTAGCTAGAGATGGCATCCATCCCACTTTGGACGGTGCAGCTCTATTATCTAGAAACATAGCAGAGGTTATTAGTCCAAAACCCTGACAACAACACAGAGTTCAGACCAGGAGGCAGAGCTGCAGTCTTACACACTTCTCTGTGCCTCCCTTAGATCTGTCTCCCAGTCACTATAGCTGTAATTCTGAATCGAACTGTAGTTATACTATAGGTACTGTGTCTGTCCCCCGGCCCAGACCCGTTTTTATAAGTCATCCAAACGGCGTGAATCGTCAGAATCTGATTAGAATCAAAACTACGAATACGATTTTGCTACAAGATCGGAGGATTCACTGCGGACTTTTGAACATTAGGTCCTTAGCATCCAAGTCTCTTTTAGTGAATGATCTGATATCAGATCAGCACAGTGATTTACTTTTTTTGACTGAAACCTGGCTGTGTCGAGATGAATATGTTAGTTTGAATGAATCCACTCCTCCCAGTCATTTTTGTACTCATATACCTCGAGACACCGGACGAGGTGGTGGAGTAGCAGCTATTTTTAATTCCAGTCTTTTAGTTAACCCTCGACCAAAGCTGAATTTTTCTTCTTTTGAAAGCCTTGTTCTTAGTCTTCCACATCCAGTCTCAAGAACCTTTCAGCCAGTTCTAGTTGTTGTAGTTTACCGCCCTCCTGGCCCATATTCTGAGTTTTTATGAGTTTGCAGAATTTTTATCAGACTTAGTCCTTAGCAGTGATAGAATAATTGTTGTAGGTGACTTCAATATCCATGTGGATGTTGAAAATGATAGCCTGAGCACAGCTTTCATGTCACTATTAGACTCTATTGGTTTCACCCAGGGTGTAAACGAACCTACTCATCGTTTTAACCACACCCTGGATCTTGTTTTAGCTTATGGAATTGAAATCCATAACCTTACAGTTTTCCTAGAAAATCCTCTTCTATCAGACCATTTTTTTTATTACATTTGATTTTGTCCTACTAGAATTACCTCTGCCTGGAAGAGGTGTGCTCTCTAGAAGTTTGTCGGATAGTGCTGTGGCTAGATTTAAGGAAGCTATTTCAGCTGTTTTTGATTCAGTACCGTGTTTCAACCCAGTTGGAAACTCTTACGATAGCTTTAGTCCCTCTCAGCTAGATCAGTTTGTTGATAGTGCAGTGGATTCGCTGAGATTTACTCTGGATTTGATTGCTCCCCTGAAACAGAAGGATGTCAAGCGGCGGAGAGTGGCTCCATGGTTCAACTCAGAAACCCGTACTCTGAAACAATCGTCACGGAATTTTGAAAGAATATGGCGTTCGACCAAAACGGTAGAATCTCGTTTTTTCTGGCAGGATAGTCATAGAAGATATATGAAGGCTCTACGTCACGCCCGAGCTGCCTACTACTCCTCTCTAATCGAGGAAAACAAAGGCAATCCTAGATACCTTTTCAGCACTGTAGCCAGACTGACAGAGAGTCATGGCTCCATTGAGCCTTGTATTCCTCTAGCCCTCAGCAGTAATGACTTCCTGAGCTTTTTCAACAACAAAGTTCTAGACATCAGAGACAAAATTGGTAACCTCCTGCCCTTACCTGGTGCAGATACGTCTGATACGGCAGAGACAGTTCCAGGACCAGATATTAGTCTCGACTGTTTTTCTCCAATCGACCTTTCAGAGCTATATTCCATTTTTTCTGCGTCGAAACCGTCAACCTGTATTTTGGACCCAATCCCAACCAAGCTGTTTAAGGAAGTCTTTCCCTTAGTTAGCAACTCCATATTAGATATGATCAATATGTCTTTACTGGCAGGCTATGTACCACAGGCATTTAAAGTAGCGGTAATCAAACCTCTACTTAAAAAGCCTACTCTGGACTCAGGAACTCTGGCTAACTACAGGCCTATATCCAACCTTCCTTTTTTCTCGAAGATCCTGGAGAAGGTGGTAGCTAAACAGCTGTGTGACTTTCTCCATGACAACAGTTTATTTGAAGAGTTCCAGTCAGGATTTAGAGTCCACCATAGCACTGAGACTGCACTAGTTAGAGTTACAAACGATCTACTTCTAGCCTCAGACAGGGGACTTCTGTCTGTGCTCGTCTTGTTAGATCTTAGTGCTGCTTTTGACACCATTGACCATCGGATCCTGTTGTACAGACTGGAGCATTTGCTTGGAATTACAGGGACTGCTTTAAGTTGGTTTGAATCCTACTTATCAGACCGATCTCAGTTTGTACATGTTAATGATGAGTCCTCTATGCACACTAAAGTTTGCCATGGAGTCCCACAAGGTTCAGTGCTTGGACCAATTCTTTTTACATTATATATGCTTCCTCTGGGAAATATTATGAGGAAACACTCCATACAGTTTCATTGTTATGCAGATGATACTCAGCTTTATGTATCAATGAAGCCCGATGGTACCAGTCAGTTATGTTAGCTAGAAACGTGCCTTAAGGACGTTAGGACCTGGATGACCAGAAATTTTTTGCTACTTAACTCAGACAAGACTGAAGTTATTGTGCTAGGCCCTAAGAACCTCAGAGAGACTTTTTCTAGTGATGTGACTGTCCTCAATGACATCAGCCTGGCATCTAGCACCACTGTTAGGAATCTAGGAGTTCTTTTTGACCAAGATATGTCTTTTAGCTCTCACATCAGTCAAGTTTCAAGAACAGCCTACTTTCACCTTCGTAATATATCCAAGATCAGGAATATCCTGTCGCAAAGTGATGCAGACAAACTAGTTCATGCATTTGTTACCTCCAGACTGGATTATTGTAACTCTCTTTTGTCAGGGTGCTCTGGCAAATCTCTAAAGACTCTTCAACTGGTCCAGAATGCTGCAGCTCGTGTACTGACCAGAACCAGGAAATGGGACCACATCACTCCTGTCCTGGCTTCTCTGCACTGGCTCCCTATACAGTCTAGAATAGAATTCAAGATCCTTCTTCTCACCTACAAAGCTCTAAATGGCCAGGCACCATCTTACCTGAAGGAGCTACTAGTGCCGTACTGTCCCTCGAGAGCGTTGCGATCCCGGAGTGCAGGCCTGCTGGTGGTACCTACAGTCTCCAAGTGTACTATGGGGGGTAAAGCCTTCAGTTATCGGGCTCCTCTCCTCTGGAACCGCCTTCCAGCCGGGGTCCGGGAGGCAGACACAGTCTGTATTTTTAAGAATAGACTTAAAACTTTCCTTTTTGATAAATCTTATAGTTAGGGCTGGTGCTGGTGTAGACCAGCTCTTAGTTATGCTGCTATAGGCTTAGACTACCGGGGGAACTGGCACCCTGAGCTCCTCTCTCTCTCTCTCTCTCTCTCTCTCTCTCTGCATATACAGTACATCATATTACTGCATGTATCTATCTATAAATCTCAGTCACTAACCACCTACTTTCCTGGGAGCTCTTGAGCTCTCCTAGGCTCCTCAAGATCGTCGGTTGACGACTTGCCAGAACAACCCCCACCCCAACCCTACCCCCTCCCCACCGGATCGTGGGTTGGTGGCCTGCCAGAACAACCCCCCCACACCCCCTCCCCTCCCCACCGGATTGCTGATGGACGGTCTACCTCCCCCCACCCCCTTGCTCTCTATCCCTCTTCCTGCATCTTATCCCATCTCTCCCCCTATCCCTTTCCAAGCCCGGCGCAGTCTAGGCCTGTGCAGACTGTTTCGTCATGAGCCGGGGATCCGGCCGAAGATTTCTGCCTTTTAATAAGGCAGTTTTTTCTTACCACTGTAACTTTTGCTGCTTTGCTAAAGTGCTCATGATGGATAGGCCGGATCTTTGTAACATAGCAATAAGTAAGGTCTTTTACCTGCTTTTTGTAACATAACAATGAGTAAGGTCTTTTTACCTGCTCTTTTGTAATGTTAACAGACAAAGAGTAAGGTATTTTACCTGCTTCTTGTAAAGTGTCTCGAGATAACACTTGTTATGAGTTGACGCTATACAAATAAAAGTTGATTGATTGATTGATTGAATTAATTTAACAGACGCTTTTGTCCAAAGAGACATCCTGTACATCTGAGAGTAAGAACAAACACAAACGAGGATCTAGAGTGGAGGACACAACGTGAGTAAGTGCTAACGAACAGCTTTATTATCTCCATTATCAACAACATTGACAGCTTCTCATGAATATTCAAATCAACATCTACACTATCCTCAATAACATCAAAAACATCATTATCATCGTCTTCAGTTTCCTCATTAAATTCAGTATCTTTGTCATCACCTCCATCACTATAATTCAGCGTGTATGTATTCATGCAAGGTTGGGTCTTTAGCTTTCTCTTAAAGGTGCAAAGTGTGAGGGGGTGGTAGATGGGAAGAGTCTAACTAAAGACTTGGGGCCCTGTTGTGAAGGTTAGAGCGTAGTGGTTGGGAGGGATTGTTGACCTGTATGTATGACATGCAGGAAAGGAGCCACAGGTAGGATTTGAACCTGGGCCTGGACCTGCTTGGAGGAGTAAAGCCTCCCCCCCCCCGGTTGGGAACCAGTGGAGGGAAAACAAAGAAAGGTTTATTTGTGTAAGAGATGATAACATGTAGGACCAAGAGCAAACAGGAGTCACAAAAATGTATCCATGTATGAATAAAAACAGCTAAATCTAAATCCCGAGCCTTTGAACTGGGTCCCAGAGGCCTCCGATATATTATTTAGTAAAAAAAGACCAATTAAAACAGAAGCAGAGAGCCAATTGTTGGAAGCTATAAGGACTAAATGGATTGTCCAAGTTAGGAACAATAATGAAAGAGTAAATATAGCTGTGAGATATTAAATAAGGTAGACATTAGACTGAGGGTTAAAGTAAATACAACTTGATATAGGCTTTAATTACATTTCTCATCACAGTACAATGAGGAAAACAAAGCAGAGGTATGTGATTTTTTTTTCTGGGAGAGAGTGCTGCATGCTATTAAATATAAACCCCATTTACACACCAACAACTACCAGCTGTATGGACAAATTCTCCCTGAACTATGACTGCATGGTTTAAAAATAACTGTGTTTCTTTTTTTCACTGATACTGGTCCTTTATTAACTTTATATGTGTGTGCATGTGTGTGTGTGTGTGTGTGTGTGTGTGTGTGTGTGCGCGTGCGTTTTAGTCTGTGTTTGTGGGAGAAAAAGGAGCGAGCGAAAGAGGGAGATAAAGTGAGATAAAGATGGGGGTGGCAGCATATTTACATGCCTTCAGGCATTAGGAAGCAAAGTAGTTCCAGCATAACTTTTGGTGGAACTAAATTAAAAATTTCCTCTTTATCCCTCCATCACCAACGCGACACACGCAGAATGATTTCTCCTTTTCGAGAACGGGCACTGACCCAGATGCTGTGGCAGCCTTGTTTCAGCAACATGATTCAGATGACACATGGAATCGATGGCAGCCAGCCTGTGCGATATGGCCAAAATATTGTGCTAAAGATATTTACCTCCATATACAAATTAGGTTATATTTTCTCTCATTTGTTATCGTCAGGCTGTTTGCAAGCCATCCCTGAAAGTTAATCAGTGGATTTGGATGGAGCGAGGTGGCAGATGGCTCCGGGCCCGAGGTTCAGTTGATCAGATTTGGGTGATGGCTGGCTCTGGGATGACTGCCACTGGACAATTATCATTTTTTAGTCATAGCTATTATGCTGTGTTCACATGTCAGTGGGGATGTTTCTACTTGAAGGCTCTCTTGGACAGAACTGTGCATATTCAAAGGCAAACAGATGATAAAAATCACATCCAGATGAAGGATTACTTCTGTTTTTCTGATGAGCAGCTCAACTGTCACTGCTTGGCTTTCCATCAGAAACGGCTTAAACTTCATCATTTTCTTAATTAATGGATGGTTGTCTTCTCCCCGATGGGTAGAGCTGTTTCTGTGTGTCAGTCTGAGCAAGAGTTGATTCAAGGATACTCAAAATCATGACAAAGTTACATGATATCAACGGAACTAATTGGGAACAGTGAGACATTTTACTGCTGAAAGTCTTCTGCCGACTGTCTGTCACTGCCCAGAAAGAACATCACTTTGGTAATAAAACCAAAGCAAAACTTTGAGAATAATACATATTTACACGCTAATCTGTATTTTATTTTTGGACATATATAATAATCTTTAAGTAATTTTTTGTTTTACTGATGGTCTGGATCATATACTAGGGTACAAAGCTGCTGTGACATCACCTACTTTTTTAAAAACTCTCTTTTAAAGCCTTGCGTCCTTCTTCTGACTGACGCAATCTGCCAAGAAGGAATGTATTTGGGGGCAAAAAAGTGGGGAAAAGAACAACAGGTGGGATTCGCCCCGCTTGGAGGACTACAGCCCCCATACATGGGGCGCGCAATAACCACTGCCCCACCAGCACCCCTAGTCACAATGGTTTTCATCAGTCTATGATAGGTAGCCTCCACAGGTAGCCGCGCCCTAAAGACACTGATCTTGATATAAGCTACGTCTGTGAACGCAAATGCGAAATCTTCTCAATAAAAATGTTTCCTGCCTGGGCAACAGGTGTGTTCTACATGCCCACATTGATTATGTGAATAAGTACAGTTACATGAAGCACTGATTTAATGCAACAACTGTCGTTATGGCATTGGACTGCTTGTCCACTGCATAATTTTTTCAACCAGCGGAGTCTACTCCTGCTGGCCATTTGAAAGAATGCAGGTTCAAAGTACCTGCCCTGTGGCTTTACTTTTGAGACTTGGAAGCTGCATCTACATCTTAAATACAGTCTGTGGCCTGGATGTAAGATGTTTCATTTCTGTATATTCTTTTTTTTTTTTTAAATGAGTGGGTTACTTAAGGTAGGGGAAGACCTCATTAGTCCCTAAACCTGTAAAATAAAGAAGCAAAGGTCCCTTTGAGCAATGAAGCAGAGAAAACAGAGGCCTGCAGAAAGCAATGCAACCACAGAAAGCTCAAAGTAATGCAGTCCTAAAAAGAACAATATTGCAATAAATCCTACCTCCCTGAAGTTTATAATGTTCAGATTGTGTTGTAACTTCTTGGACAGGTGTTTAATTAACTCCATGATCACTGTGGAGGATAGCGTTTGCAGAGCCGTTTAGCTGATTGCATCATACGGAGAAGTGTTTCAATTATTCAGCCAGATCCAGATATTGGTGTACTAGACTCGACGCATTCATGAGCAGATGTTGTGTTGTTCAGCTCTGGTGTTGCAGAGTGATTCAGATAAAGTCAAAATCTTCTCTGATGTGAACTTTATAGCCTTCATTTGGTGACTCTACTGTGTTCCTGCAGTCAGTCTGCCCGAAATAAGCCCAAAACTCACTCCGCAGCACCGGTTCATCCTTGTAACACCTTTTCCAGCCACAGAGGAAATAAATAAAACAGAAACAACTGGCAAACAACTGAACAGACTTGTTTGTCTATGAGCCAAGAAATGAGGTGTGAGGCATAGGAGAAACATCAGCGGAAGAAGGTTTTATATAAATAAACAAAAAGAGTAAAATGTTTCCATGACCCACAAATTCACCCAAACAAGTCAGCAGGTCACCATGAGAAATTATGACTATACAAACATGAGATATCATTTTTTTTAGGTATACAGAACACTTTGTTTATACTTACAATGTTTCAAAAACAATATATTGTCCTCATCCTCTTTTAAGGTATATAGCTTGGATATCTACTATACTTAGCTCTATACGTTGAATATTTGAATTGTTTTCCCTAACACCAGTATAATATCGACCCAAACAAGCAAACAAAGGCACAAAAACAACAACAGAGAGCTCTTGAACAGGCTCAAAATGGTTTTCAGCTCATGAGGTAAACATAAGTTGGAGTAATGCCAGGATAAGTCTACAGAGGGCGCTAAACGTCTTGTCCTGCAAATCATGCAATAGTTCCCAGAAATTAAACCCAACATTTCACAAGACGGCGTCTAACATAGGTGGTCTTCTCCCAGCAATGGAGAGCAGCCCTCCCCCTGGCAGCCCTGCAGCATTCTGCCCCCACTTGGAAGACTTTAAGAGAGCTGGCCAATCAGAAGAAAGGGGGCAGGTGGGCCTTAAAGAGACATCAGCTGAAACAGGCTGTTTCATGTAGAGGCTAAAACTAGGGTTTGTGCTGATGCGAGCATAAGATAGATGAGGATTTTTGTTTGTGCTGCAAATCATAGAAAGTCACTCTTTAGGTTTCACAGATTGAGGACATGAAAAGTGAACATGAGTACAATTTGGGGTCTTTAAGTTCAGGCCCTACAATGGTCTCTATGTGTCCCTATATCTCAACAAAACGTCCCTTAATAGTAGCTACTCCAAACAATTATTTCTAGCAACGTGTTGGTCCAAACTTCAAGCAAAGTGATGAGGTCATGTACAGAATAAAATCAAACCCTTGTGTAGGCATATGTGACAAACCGCCCGTTTTTTTTAGTTAGTGAGCAGAGTGGCCTGATCCATTTTGGTTGGAGGGGGGGTGTTTTGTCCACAAATATGAAAACACAATTCGGCCAAATCATTATTTACAATTCATGCACAACTGCTCACAAACCATCACGCAATATTTATACAAATAAATCTATGTCAACATTATCCTCAGGGAAACACCTTTGCTTTCCACAACAGACTCCCCCCAGGCTAGTGAAACATGGTACACCCAGGAAGTATAAATAGACACGAGATCCTCAGATGGAGCTTTAGCCTGAGGACCAGGAAGCAGGTGAGCAACAAAGTGTGTTAGCAGTAGTTAGTGTGTCTTAGAAGAAGCCTGCATGCTTTCATGTTGGATCAGTCAAACTGATTTTTCCCCTCCATGTTTTTTTTTTAATTTACTTTAAACAGGCCTTTGACTTCAGTTTAGTGTAGTAAAATAAGGTCCTACAGACTTCAATCTCTGATGTCGGCATTAGCCTGTGTTTGCAAACACATTATGATAATCCATCTTAAATAAGTTCATCAGCACTTTGGGGGTTTTGTGGTTGCAAACTCTGCATTAACAGAGTCATACCTTCCCCCCTCCTGAACACAGAGGCTCTGCAGCACTTTGCCCAAACCAGATCACTTTGGATTTCTGACAGAATCGGAGATGTGGGCAGGATTTCAGAGATCTGAAACTCGAACGAACTTTAAAAGGCTAGAAATTACAGTTTTCTCTGCTGTAATTGCCAAATCAAGTAGACTTTCCATTTGGCTTTCATCCTCTTTTTCCTCTCATCAAGAGTCTTCAAACAGAGCTGCTTTAAGAGGGAAATTAAACCTTTAGGACAAGAATGTGTACCTTAACTGATGGTATCTTTGTTTTTTTAGGTATTGTATGAAGTGTAATGTGTTTAATTTTCAGGTACATTCATATTTAGTGTACAATTCATACAAAAAACATAAAAAGAATCTGTCCTTATGCTTTTCTTGTGTAAAAACAGGTATTGTAAATGACCCTTCTCCCTCCGTTTTGTATGTTCGCAATGGTTTGTGACTTTTCTAGGCAGTGTGTGTGTGAATGTGTGTGTGTGTGTGTGTGTGTGTGTGTGTGTGCAGCATGACTATAGTAATCGCCCACAAGTACATTGCAAAGCCACGACAGGGTATCAGTCTTTTCAGTGAGTCACATGAGGCCGGATGGCTTCAGGAAATACTTGTGGCTGACATAGATGTTTTTTATTTCCCTGTATCTTTGTGTGTGCAGCAAATAAAGCCAAATTGTGCAGCTAAAGCACGTCTGCAGCTGGTTCCAACCTGGTCAACCCCGCGAGCCTGGTCTTGTCCCATTTAAAGAAGTCACCCATAATCTCTGCTGATGGTTCAGGCACACTGCGATGCATTCCCCACTGGCACACTTCTGAGTTGTGTCCCCCCCCCCCCCCCACCCCATGCATAATATCCATGCAATTCTGCCTCTGACAGATATGTGTTGTAATCTCTTTGAAAATGAGCATTTGCAACATGTAAGAGCCTCAAAGCTGCGGGTCTGAGAAGAAGAAAAAAAAAAAAAAAAAAATCCCTGCCTGGAGTCTTGCCTTTAATCCGTGTTTTCATACAGAGTTTCAGAGTAATTTCTTTAAAAGTAGTTGAAAATATGTTTTTTTTTTATATACAAACATTTTGGCTTCAAATGATTCATAAAGTGGTAATTGGCTGGTACCATGCAATAGTTATATAACAAATAGAGGTGCAACGATTTATCAGTGTTGTCAACAAAAAATATGTATGACAAAATAAGTTGCAGACAAAGTCAATAGTCCATGATTAGTTGGTGATGTCACTGTGCGTTTTTCATGGCGTGCGCAGACAGCATGTAGTTTTCCAGGAGTTTGATATTGAGGAGTGAGCCATCGCGCATCCTTACCATCTCTGCTGAGAGTTGCGTGTGCAAAACAGCGACTGTGACGCGACAGGAAACAAAACACGACATATTGGCGATGGCTGATGTGACACCATCGTGCTCTAAAACCTATAAACTCTGTGAGTTCTCCTCAATGTGCATATAAGAGTGTTAAACCTCTCTGCTTCGGCCTTGTGTATACATTTGTTTTAGTCAAGGACTAGCGTAAAGAAGAAGAACATACTCACTGCTTAGTTTGATGTCACATAGTGTGTTTAGATCACAGCCATTCTGTGTCAATTTATGTGCAATATGAAGCTACAAGTTAATCAAACTGTGCTAACATTAGCATGCTAACACAGTTATGCAGGACAGGCATTGCAGCTTGAGCAAAGGACAATTTTGTCTGCCAATTGTGCTTAATGGTGCTTCATTATGGTGCGTTCTAATTGATAATTCCTTCGTGTGAACTCGAGTGGAGAGGGGTTGGAGGTGTGTCGCTGGAGGAGAGCGGAGGCTTCAGAATAGCGGAGGTGTGGCCAAACAGCAGTTTGTTTTGGTTTCATGCTGGTGCTCAATGGCGCCATCTAATAGATGAAAAAGTTGCACATTCTCCCTTTAACTCGTCAGCAGAAAGCGAGGAAGACAGAGGAGCCCGGCTTCAGTCTTGTTGAATTGGGGCATTAATGTTGTACACACAGCTTGAACTGTACTTATTCTTACAGCTCCTGATCACCATCTTTCTCTGTTTCAGTCATGACAACATCCGACCTCTGGGTGTTTCTCCTCACTCACTCTACCTGTTCGCTTGCTTATCATGACCTGTGCTTTGAGTTAGAGTTTAGGGAGACGCATGTGTTTAAATCTCTGTATCAGACTCACCTTTGCTATTGGAGAATGCAGCTGAAGCCCATGTAAAGTTATCCCTGCCCATGTTTCCTCTCGTCTGAACATTTATTGAGTCCTCGCGAGCAAAATGATCAGAGTGACTAGAATTTTTGTTCACGTTAGGAACTCAAAATTGATCATGATCTTTCCCCGTCAGTACTTTGCAGTGCTCAGCCTTTCCCATTCCACTAATGGAAGTGTAAAAGCTTTTTCACATGTGATTGTCTAGATAAAAAAATTCCTCACACGACACTCTGAACACGAGAGCCATTCAGATGGAGCGTAAGAGATCATTAAAATCAATCTAACGGCACCTGAGCAATTAAATTGGTCAAAATTTAAAGATGTTTAATAGCTGGCACGACATTTACAATGACAAGTTTATATTCAGATCAAGATTGCAGATGATCAGAGGCATTCTCATTGCCACACATTTGGATAGTTATTCACCCTGAGTAATCATTTGAATAAAACATGGAGACTGTTGAAGGAGGCTAGCATTGTTAGCTGTGATATCTGATGTTCATTTATAGACACAGAGTCCTTCAAAGGATCCCTGCCACTTTAAATCTCTATCATAGAATGTATAGAATATGCACAAATCCTTTTCACTGGAATAAAGCCGTCAGGGGGCTTGCACAGCATCAGACAGTCCACACATTGGAAATCATTGGACTGTGTGTGGCTTACCTGCCATTTTATTTGAAGTGTTTCCATCACCCTCTTCTGTGGTTGGTCCCTGTAACTGAGTCAGATGTTGTCGGTGAGTAAAAGGGGTCTCTCTGGAACTGGACCTCCATCTCCCTAAGGAGGTGAAATGTAGTCCCACTCACAGCTGATTAAGGCGTCCTTCATTACTAAGGTGAAAACTTCAGCAGGAAGGTATCAGAAAACTTCACTTTCTTTCAGGAACAGGAATGAATTAACTTTTGCAGCCATCGTTTTAAATCACGGCATTAATAATAAAATAAATACTCTACAGAGTGAAGACTGAGGTGGCAGACTCATGAACTTCAATGGTAGGAGAACTTCTTCGGTGGCACTACTTTTTGTCTCTGTAATGTATTTTTCTTTTGCCTGAAGACTAAATTCCACCAGATGCCTCCATAGAAAATACGCAAGGCTTCTACTTTTGCCGGATGCCAGAGCACGGCGGATCAATTTATCAAAGAAAAAAACTGAGCGGGACGAGAAGTCAGACACCGAGACAACATTAAAACATCCGGTTGATTCCTGACACCCAATGCACATGTATCTTGTGGAAGTTCTGCCTTAATCTCTGTAAATGACCAGCTAGCTAAAGAATATATTTGGTCCTAAATGGTTCCATTAATGTCAACAGCTGAAGGACAATGTTGACTTTTCTCTTTTCTCAGAGGCCCTTTCATTTAAGACAGAATTGGGCATTGCACACGGCGAGTAAGCTGTTTTTTTTGTACACTCACTGCAGGATGGTTTCAGTACTCACATCACACTGATAGGTTTGGGACAGCACTCAATTTGGTGGATCCTTCACACGAGTGCTGAAACACACCAGGAGTTCTGAGGCAGAGGTTGTCAGGGTCTGTGTCAACCATGGACACAATTCTCTTTCATTTGACTTCTTGCATTGCAATGCTTGGATTCAATTTGTAATGAGTCTAACACAGGGCGCCTGGTCACCCTACGAGGGTCTGATAAAGCTTCTTTATATCTCTCCTGGTATACACAAGATTTATATGGAACAGTCTTTGTTGTACACACACCCTTTTTCAAGTCCCCGTAGTGCAAGGTTAACTTCTAATTCTGCTGGAGGATGCAGGTTTTGTCACCAGGAGATCCAGACATTAAAATGAAGCTTCTCTATCCTTGGATATCAGCTCACATTTGGATCAACAAAGCATACTTTATGCTGACAAGCACTGAGACTTCACACCTCTTTGATATTCCCATCTTGATATCATATGGAATCTACTAATTACTGTTTTTTTGTCAAAGAATGGCTTCCCTCCATTTTTATCTTCAAAAACAAGACTTTATCAACAAGTAGTTTTTAAAAATTTTGACTCTTAGTTGAAAGAAACTTGAGATTGCCTCGTTTTGTTGTCCCTCTTGATCATGTTCACTTTATGGATTTTAGAATCTTTCACTAAGAGGGTCTTTTACCAACTGAAGATTTCTGTTGATGTTAAAAATTGATTTCTAAGTACCAAGACCAAAACAACATGTCTCCTGACTGCTGCTCCAGCAGCATAAACACTTCAATACACCCTGATATGAGTCAGTCTGGACCTCGGTGTCCATTAGGCCTGAGGTGGACAAGAGCTTCCTTTTTTGCAGTCTCACACTTCCCCAAAAACTTGCCTGGGGTGTTCCCCTCTATCCTCCTGGCAGCTGTTAGCCTTGCTTAAAGCGGTCTTTAGCAACAGCTTTAGCTGGAATTCCCCCATGAAGGCCCAACAACTGGGAGAAGCAAACACAAAAGTAGCATCACCTGTCTTTCTTAAGAAAAACTCTCATCAGTCAGTCGATCCATGCTCTATGATTTTAGTGACAGTTTGATTTAAGCCTTGAGTGCTGAAACACAAATAAGCTGAGAGCTATATATGCTGGAAATGGCACATATCTGCCCACATGGATATATTTTTGAGGTTTTATAGAAACAGTTTGGTGTCTATGGTGTTCTTAAAGCCAAGGTAGGCATTTGTTGTTTAATACTTTCTTTGAAATTGTCTTTACACACCAACAGAAATGAATATATTGTGACCAAAAAGAAAGAAAACAGGGAATCTGTGAATGTTTCAGACCTTCAATACGTCTCAACTTTAATTTAAGCCAAAAATTATCACCCACTAGCTAAACCCTGTACACTAGTAGCACAAAAATTACAGGGAATAGTAGCTGAATACAGCTGACTACAACAACTATGCTGCTTGCTTCTCTCAGCAGAGCTCTCTTGTTGACTTGCTCTGCACATTTCTATGTGTTATAGGAAGTAGCTTTAGCACGGTTGTTACAGTTTATTGCTTTAATAATCTAGCCTACTTTTGCTTATCACTTCAAATTTGTCTATCCAAGTTTAACACCAGTTCACTAAGGCTGTTTATCCTTCTGTTATGATATTTTCATTACAATGTTCCCTCTTGCATGCCTTGGGTGCCATTATGGAAGAGATATTTTTTTTAGAAACTTTTAGAAACAGTTTAAAGACAATTCTGTGAGGTAAAAGTGGGATTTTGAGTTTATGAAGCAATATGTAACTCTGACACGTAGTGTTTAAAATGTGTACTGCAGTCCAACTTCAAAACATTGGAGAGAGCTGCCCCCCCTGGGCCTTCCCCTCCTCCCTAGAGTCGATGCTCACTTGGACACTGAAGCTTCAGTGTTTAGCCAGCTCTGCATCGGTCTGTAAACCTTTCTGCGTTCTAACCTCTCTCCATTTTTCAAAAGCATCTCCAAAACCAACTACAGTACAGTACCTTCTCTGGTCCAACAAATATAGACCATTTTGGACCGGCCTCAAAACTTAGAAGGAGGACATACTGGCTGCTGCATTGTTGTCAGAGAAGCCAGCACTTCAACATATCATGTTTCCTTAATGTCTGATCATACAGTGAGGTCATTTTATTTAATTCAGTAGATATCTTAGATATTGCTCCTTTAAATTCAGAAATCTTGTTTTTTTTTTTTTTTAGAATTCTTCAGACTCTACAGTCAGAATTTGGATAAAAAAGTCAGAACTCAAAGATTTTTTAATTCCTGTGGTCCTCACTCTTTTGTAAGCCTCAGACAGAGTACTGCAGGAAACATGTGGAAGGGGTTCTAGCAATCGTTTGCCATTTGCTGTTTGTTGATATTTATACTCTCTGGCTCTTCTTTTCTGTTGCTCTCTGAACTGCAGTGTGTCGCGGCCGCTGTCCAAGGTGCTGATCCTTAGACTGCTCAGGAAGCAGGATCTGTCTGGGATGCTCACAATCATTGATGCGCTGACTTTCAGTGTTTCCCACTTTACTGCCACTCACATTAAATGCATTTTTGTTTTTGTTTATTGTGCTCATTGAGAAGATCAGCACTCAAATGTTTATTTTAATCCACAGTGCATGTGCATTTATGGAGAGAAGAATCCAGAAATAGTAAAATGGAGATCCAAGGTAAAACCCCCTCAGATACATTCAGATGTGATACTGAAAAATGAGTGGAGTTAGAAAGGCTCTGAGCTGCTAAAGGCATTTGTTGCCATTTGAAAAAAAACTCTACTTTCCCTTGAAAAAGGGGGCCTGATATTCTTTGGTACAAGAAGCTGGATTGGACTAAACCAACCCAAGACATGAGGCATGTTTTCAATATTGAGGAGGACAGACCTCAAAATCAATAAGATCTGCTGGGTCAAATCTGCATAACACTCTGTTTTTTTATGGGATATGTTGGGCTACCAATGACACTGACAGGTGCTCCTGTTTTATTTTCCAAAGGAGGCCCCAGGTGTGATGGAGGGAAACACAGAGCAGCTTATATCTGTTAGAGTTTGGCACATATGTGACTTTGTCCCAAACTATTTATGGGTCTGCTGATTTCAGGTCAGCTTTCCTTTTTTTTATTCTTGACAAACTAAAAATGTTCCTTCAATTTTGTCAGCTAATGTGTGTTTTTACATTATCATAAATATGGCTGTAGGTGTAAACATGTATACAGTGATTGGGACACTAGTTGATGCCGTGCATCCATCTGATGTAGTAATCAAATTCCTCCTGTAGCCCGAGGCCATATATGCATATATACGACAGCACCCATGACTCACAGAGAGGGTTCATTCATGAAATCATTGATCAAACAATTTAGAGCACATTTACTTTTCGTCCACTTCTATTTCCCAGTAATGTTGCTGCATAACATTAATATTGATCAATAAAGTCACAGTTTACACAGATGTATACATATAGCATGTGATTCACAGTGAATTTTTTTTTCAAACAAGGACACGATAGGTCCTCCTGTGTTTATGCCAAAAAAAACAAAAACACCCAAATTGCTGGGGTCATTGCCATTCTGGGACTGAGATAAGCCACACCCCTTAAAATGCATAACATGTTTCCTTTATAAAGAAAACAGATGAGTAATAAGAACCCCGCCCCCCATACAGATCTTTTTTTTTTTTCTGCAGTAACTGTATGTGACTTCTGGGTCTTTTGGAGCCTGCCTCAAGTGGACACTCAAGGAACTGTCGTTTTTTGGCACAAAAGCATTGGATTCATTTTTCAACTCCAGAGGTTGCTGTTTTGGTTTTTTACATTATTCCCATGATCCACAAAACTCAAAATTAGTCTGAAATATAGGAAAAAAGTAGTTCACGTAAAATATTTGATTTAAGTGGCACATGTTTCTAGTTGGGGAGGGATTCTTTAAAAAGGCTTCACAATATAAGTAACATGACAACATATTTATCCAGCAAATTGCTCAGGTTTGTTTGAACGTTACTGAAAGTAAAACGTGTCATGAGACAAGAAGCTACCCAGCCATCCATGGTGTAAGCTTGATGATGACTAGACGATGATCTTTCTTTACCCAGAACCACAAATAAGCGACAAACGCAAACGTATCCCTGACAGCAGAGTAGCAGTCTGAGTTTTTCCCAGAAAAAGTTGAATGGATTGGTGGGAGAATAATTGAAAAGGACAGCTTGAATGAGAGGAGAAAGAGTTATCCTCACGTTGATGGAGTCTGTTTTATCCACTTGTCAGGGTCCCTCTTCCTCACAGTACTTCAGAGCCTAAATAAAAAGCTTAAAAAAACATGTTGAAGCTTATTGATTTGTGCCCATGGAACAAAGAGAAAAGTAAGCACACGAAACTGTGCACCCTCACAACACTGAAGAGTCGTCTTTGTTAGTGGTTTGGACGCCATATTGACAGGAACACGTTCGGCTATGTTAGCCCAATAAATTGTTGTTGACAGTGCCCTCTAGAGATGTGCGATGGCGCATTAGCACTGCAGACCTTAACCAAGGAAGCATCCTCTCTCCTCTGCGTCCTGCAGTGAGAGAGAGTCTCCGGCACTGCAGCTACATGCATTCTTAAGAGTCTGACTTTTATATTCCTGACACTTTTTCCTTTTCACACTGTTGTCTTTTGAGGACAAGCTTGTTCAACTTATTATTCAGCTGGGTGTTGTCGCACTGCATGACAAAGTTTCTGATAATGAGCAGAGTGTATGGTCCACTGAATCGCTTCCTGCCAGAAAAGTGCTTTCCCGGGGTACCTGTAGAGGTAAAAAAGCCTTACTGGGTCACCGCTGCTGAGATCAATACAAGTTTACAGCCTTGATATATTGAGTCGGCTTTGCTGAAAATGGGAAAGCAATGGCTTTATTCAACTGAATTCATATTTTTTGGGAGAATGGATTTGGCATGCTGGTGGCTGTCTTCCTGAATAACTTATTGCCCCGACTTTGAAAGAGAACCCTGAGGACCATTTCACAAAAGGTTTATAGTGCTGCAAACATCATTTCAGAGCAAAAGAGAGCACCGGACCGGGCTAGCCTTGCTAAGGTGATGCTGATTAAAATGACATCGCCTCAAGCTCCTGTCAAAGTTTGGGGAGTCTTGACAATACTTGAACTCTTCTTCAGAAAGGTGACCACAATGACAGAAAGTACAAAATGTAACTCCCTTTAAAGTCTTCATTCATCTCTCATTCCGGCTTCAGTGCTATTAGAATTGGAATTTGTATTAAATGTCATTATTTGAGAATACATTGGTGGGATGAGTTTAATGGAGTGACATTTAAATTATGCCCAACATGTACTTCAAAAGGACTTCCTGATTTGAGTGAAATTACGAACAAACTCATAGTGGGAGTCATTCATTCATGGCCAATTTCCCTCAGTATTAGATCATAAAAGTGTCATTCAAACAAGTAAAGTAGTTACTCAATGTTTGCCTGAATCCTGTCTGCCACTTGCTGGACCAAATCCCACTTTGTCCACTTCGATTGAGCTGCTCTGTGGCCACATGTGTCAAATTATGACGCTCTCAAGTACATCTCATGTGTCATGTCTGGTTGTTGCTTGGACATTGTGAGGTCACCCCTTGGTTTCTGAGGAGACATTTTGAAGCCCAACGTTGGCTGTTGCCATTGCTGCTATTTCACACTAACTTTCAATGAATCTTTTAAGAGACAAAGAGGGTGGAACTGAGATCGGCCTTAAGCCTCCCAGCAAACAGCTACAACCCCTCCTGTCAGTCAACTCAGTAATGCCACATTTATTCACATTTTGCATGCCTTCTTGTAGTCAAAATGAATTCTAATCAAAATTGAGGTGTTACCAAAAAAAAAACATTTTGATATGGTGCTTAATTTGGAATCCTGCATTCTGCATCTTTGTCCGTCACCAGAAGATGCTGCTTGATATAAACCCAACCCTTAATCTTTTTTTACTTGATTCTCTTCTTCTGGTATGGACAATGTAACGGAACTACTTTTCTGTTACATTAAAGGTTTTATATGCCCGGCGATGTAAACAAACTGAAGATAGGACTCGAAAAACTCGGAAAGCATCACAGACAAGTGGGACTCGGGTGTTACACCCATTGTAGACAGTCATGACTCACAGAGTTATTTTCAGAGGATATACTTGATTTCTATTACATATAAGTGTGAGAAATCCGATATAAAGCCTTTAAACATTTATTGATAATGGTTGAGCGTCCAGAAGTCATAAAATGCAAAAATGTTTGTGATTAAGAACTGTTAAAAGTCTAACCAAACGTTGCTCATTGACTAAAGACAACTTGACGACTTTAGTTCGACAGTGTAACCTTACGATGCACATGTCCTATTGCTAATCTGACTGTAGATTCCTGCACACACCAAACTGACAATATACAGTTGTACCAAGATAATCACATTTTGAAGCTCAGGGCGTCTGAACAAGCTGTCGTATATGGAGAGCGTGTTGGCCTTTCAGTCCACTTAAAGGAAGTGTTAAAAGCTGTTACTTCATCTTGAGTTCAATCCTCCCTGATACTTGAGTCCACACTTGTCTGCGTGATAGATGACCCTTCACCAGATAACTGATTGCAGCCAATTTGGAGCAGAACAGTGCCTTTAACCTGTCTGATCAGGCCCGTTACACGGCTACAGATCAAACAAGTCTTTATGCTTTTTAATGTTGTTCAGACACAATATATTTGATACATTGATGAATCTCCCCTGCTTTGAGTTGTATACATGGTCTATTGCTGCCTTCACGTGCTCCTCGGAAATATCATACTTTCTAGTTTTGCAGTCGTAATGGCGCCATCAACGTATTCATTTGCCTTTGCTCATGTTTAAATACCAAAAGCAAGTACTAAGGAGCTCCGTTGTGCTCCTGTAGCAGGATGAAGACCATAGAATGCCCATCAGGTATGCAGTTGATGTTTTCATTCATTTATAAACTTAAAAAAACATGAAATACATTTGCTAAGCTATTTCTGAATACACCTTTATAAGTGCTGTATATGTTTGAGTTCAAAGACGTTTTTCTTTCAAAATTGAGTTGATCCCTTTTCCTCAGATGTGTAAAATCAGGTAAAACGACAAAAACAAAATCATAATTATAATTCTTATCACGAAACAGGTTGACATGACATTTGCCCTCTGTTCTGATTTGTTTTCCGTTTTCATTTGAGACTGTATAGTATTCTGGAGCATAAGGAGCTTTGAAATCTCCCCCCACCCCCATCCTTTATTTTTTTTTACAAGGAAACAAAAATCCAACAGAAATAAATCGGCTTAATGGACAGAATTAGAGTGGTCTGAATCCAGGGTGGGATTAAGGAAAATTGTGTGAAATAAAAGAGCGAGTGATCAGGAATGACTGTGCGTCTGTCTGGAGGGCGGGAGGAGAGAGAGAGAGAGAGGGAGAGAGAGAGAGAGAGAGAGAGAGGGAGAGAGAAAGAGAGAGAGGGAGAGGAACACATTTTCATCCAAAGCTCCGTTTTTTTTTCAGAGCCTATCTGTGTTGTGCTCTCTCCGCAGCTCCTATTGTTTAAACTGGCAGGGGAAAAAATAACACTCCGCGTTTTCTTCTTCTGAAATCGCAGCCTGAGAGTCTTTTTTTTTTTAAATTTTTTGTTGTGATCTGATGCACGATTCTCGCCGCTCTGAATGCCGTATTCATTGTCAACTTCTCCGATTTCCCCACTCAGACTTGAGCTGCATCATGAATAGTTTGGGGGCACCTTTCAATCGCATACCTCTGGAATGGCGGGGATTACACAGCCGAGACCCGGAGAGCATGTAAACGCAAATGGAGTTTGGGATTTATTACAAAATATGGGAAAGATGACCGTCTTCTCGCTGTGCTTGCTCTTGTGCGCGGATCTACTGGATTTAGCCGTGGGTAAGTCTGACCCCCTCATCATATCTTTTTCTACGCACACTGACACACTCTCGCAGCATCTCCTGCTCAATGCGTGGACTCTAACAATAGCCTAAATGTCAAATAAAAGAGTGGTGCATGTGCGACAGCGAGACACTAAATGGTAATTAAACAGGACATCCGGATGGAGGCGAAATGTGGCACGCTCGCCTCATGCCAACTTTCCCCCCTCCGTGAAGTCGCGGAGGAGAAAAATCAAAGAATAATGGTCGGATTGAGTTCAGGCTGCACAATGCGTGATGTCTACGTGCTCAGAGGACATGCAAAAAGATGGGTAGCAGGAGGCCTAGTTATGCACTAAGTCTTAATTCCTCTGCATGACGAGCAACACGCATGGCAGCACCGTTACTTCTGCAACTAAACCAAGCCGAAGCGCACAGCTCTGCGTTCTGCTCAAATTGGGGGTTTCAGCTCATATTGCGCCTGGACTCAACAGATATTAAAGTTGTCGCCTTGAGAGGCATTAAAGTGCGTCTTCCCGTCTATGCAGATGTGTGATTTCAGCGCGAGCTGCTCTGCACAGCGGTGGCATCGGTGTCGCGTGTTTTTTCTCTCAATGCTGCGTTGACGTGTTGAGCTGTTGGAGGATGAAAACACCACTCTGATCTGTTGTAATGAATTCCGATTTCAAATTAGATCTACCCTGTAAACATATTCTGCTGCCTTCTGCAGGATCGTCTTCTCTTGAGCGCTTTAGATTGGGGATGTTTTACTGCAATTTAGAGGAAGACAGTATGACCGAACCTTCGCAACAGATAAGGACCTGGCTGCAGTGATTTAAGCATGTTCCTTTGCTGTGTTGATCTTGCATGCCTTCACTTATGGTCCCTGTTTCAGTTCGTTCTGCAGAGCCGTGCGTTTTTTTCGTCATGGTGTCATACATCAAAAAGCTTGCATTGCATTGCAAGCCTGCACTGCAAGCACTTGATTCCCTCACTGAGAAATAGCCTATAGAAAAAGTATGTGCAGCTTCTTCTCATTCTGCCGGAGTTCAGCTCACACTGCCTGCACTGGTGGGAACATTGTGCTTGTTTGAAGGACTTCAGAGGGAGAGCTGACTCCTGGCTGTAACATCAGAGCAGCATGTCTCACAAACTAACCTGTTAACCCGGGCTCTTAGCCCGGGATTCTGTTGTTTTGAAGTGCTTTTGACCTTCCCTGACCCACATAGGAAATCATTATGTCATGTTGTGCTTAACATAATGTTAAGGGATGAAATGCCTCAGGGTCTGCTCCTGCTCAGAGGAAGCAGAGCTGCACACAAGCCCTGCACTGTGTAAAGTATTCCGGACTTCAATAATGCAATCCTGCTCATTTGAGATGTTCACGTTCACGTTTACTTTGCTTCATCACATTGATTGTACAGTCGAGTGAGATTTTTCACGCAGGTGTTACCATTGATCGCCCATGGTAAACACACAATGATAGGTGGAAGTGAGCAGATCAATGGGCAGTATTGGAGTTGGGCTGCTTGGTTGTTGTTGTTGTCACTACTGTTTCAACAAATAGATCGAAGCTGTGGATACTTGATGCACCTTTATTGTCAGTTTTTTCGTTAGAAGTTGTATTCATTTTAAAACCTGATGTATCACATTGGGCCCCATATAAGGTGTGTGTGTGTGTGTGTGTGTGTGTGTGTGTGTGTGTGTGTGTGTGTGTGTGTGTGTGTGTGTGTGTGTGTGTGTGTGTGTGTGTGTGTGTGTGTGTGTGTGTGTGTGTGTGTGTGTGTGTGTGTGTGTGTGTGTGTGTGTGTGTGTGTGTGTGTGTGTGTGTGTGTGTGTGTGTGTGTGTGTGTGTGTGTGTGTGTGTGTGTGTGTGTGTGTGTGTGTGTGTGTGTGTGTGTGTGTGTATTAACAAGATCAAGGTTTCCTTACTTCACTCTGTGCAGCTGTGTCTTAAAGTAGATTTTATCCCCCATAGACGGAGCGAAAGAGTGCCTCTGGTCAGTGATTCAACTCTCATATCATCCTTGAACTTTCATACTTTTATATTTTTCTCTAACAAACTTTCCTGTCAGCAAAAAAAAAAAGAAATGCTAGAAATGATACACAGAGTATTGCATTTTGGGGGGAAAAAAAAATCAAGTTACTAACAGAAGTGACGTGCATATCTTGTGTTGTCTCAGTCAGCGATATATGTTCCTTTTTTTTTTTTTTGAAAAATGTAATGAGAACAGAATTAATGTTTGGCTGTAGCCCATGTCACACAGTCACAGGCTACATCTCCACTGGCTGGAGTTTCTGCAGGAGTTACATTTATCGCATATGTTTATATATATGCATGCACATTTATTTACTACTGTGCATGCACACATTAGGCCATGAATAAGTGCATCTCCCCAGACATTCAATGTCTTATAGTCTTTAGCTTATCACACATTCAAATGATAGGGTTCTGCTTGAGTGGTTACATAGTCCGAAATTGTTCTCCTGCAAGGCGTTGGCACAGTTTCATGTCCATGTTCACAGCATGTAGCTGCGTCTTCCGCCTCCAGTGCTCCTGTTAACATTCTATTATTGACTTTTGCAACATTAGTGCAGACACCCCATTAGAAGAATAGATCTCTCTACAGGGCTCCTCCTTTAAGTCAGCGTGCATACAGGAATCAGATCCAGTCCAAGTTGAGCAGCATTGGCTCCTGAGTTGACAAGATTATCTCGTACTCTGAGCTGCAGACACAACACTGTAATGAAAAAAAAAATCCTTCCTGTTGGTTAAAGAAATGTTTCACCATTTCTACTTTAGTTGTCAGAGTTTAATGAATGGGTTGACACATAATCCCATACGTCAGGTAAATGTAAAACTAACAGAAAGACAGAAGTCTGGATTATTTTGGCATAGAGACTGGAAGCAGGTAGAACAGCTGCCCTGGCTTTGTCTGCCTGTAACAAAATCTGTCCATATGCACTCCTGGTAATGTCAAGAGACTTTCAGGAGGACAGCCGCGGAAATCCTCCTGATCTGGTTGCTCACACATGCACCTCACAGCAGGGGACTATCCCAGTAGGAGGAGAGGAGGGACAGGAGTATTCTAAGGCAAGACATAACGTTAAAAAGAATAACGCGGAAGTGGTGGACAAAGCAATAGAGTCCGCTATAGAGCGCTATTATGAGAATATTTTTCTTTATATCAATGTGTAGTTTGATAGACTCACAATATCAAGAGAAGAGCAGAGAAGAACATACTGGAGAAAAGAAAACATAATGCAGCAGTTTAATTTTGTGCAGGGGTCGTTCCGGTTGCGTGCATACACTCTATGGTCGAACAGCGATCGTAGGTAATAAATGTCACCCACGCCTCCCACTCAGTCGATGTGAATTCTCCTGATAATATCCCTGCTGCATCCTTACATCAGCTCACTCAGACTATAGGGGCCAGACTTATACCAGGGGGGCTGGCAGGAGAAACTCTGGATGAAGTTCAAGTGAAAGATTTGGCTCTTTGCGTTCACACTTGCAGCTCATCCTGAAAACGTCAGGAGTTTTCAGGAGTTTTGTGCAAGTGTGAAAGCCCTTTTTATGTGTTTCCGAAGCCCAGTATTCAAAATGACTATTTTTTTGTAAAACAAATTACATGTTTGAAAAGTTGTGGGGTTTTGCTTACATCCATTACATATTTCGAAGGTGAAAGAACAACCTCTGGGAATTGTGCTGGTTACCTTGGCAACCTTGTTAAGACTAAATTAACCAGAAAACAGTTTGTAACCAATAAATAACTTAACAATAACACTCCTGAAAACTACACATCTTGATTGTCTTGACTATGTTTTTTCCTTAATTGATTAAATCACATATACATGAATCTTTTGTTAAGCTGCAGTTTTGCTGGTTTTCCTTTCATGATGCCTCAGGCAGTGCCAGATGAGCTAAAGCTGTTTTTTAACTGTTTACATTTCCCAGTACTTGGAACCATTGCTTTAATACAGGGGAGCACCATGCAGGTCAAAGCAAGGGTGGAAGTACTTTAACTTTGCTTTAGTGTGTCACATAGAGTAAGATAAAATATGTTCTTTATTGAGCTGGATGTTTTTGCAGTGGTTCAATGCAGCTGTAGATCTTGGACTGTTTTCAAAAATGAGCTTCAAAGGATACTTAAAAACAAGTAGTTACAACTGGTGTGTTTTTTGGTAACTAGTATAAAGTCACTGTGGATGGAACTTTTGGTCTTCTAGGTGGTTTCATATTAGGGACCCGGGCCCAGATCTGAGTACACTTGACCCCAAAGTCTGGTTCATTTGATCAGTGTGAACACAAACACACTGTACTCGTACTGTACTCGGGCACCATGCTTGAGTCCGCTTGGCAAGGTGGTCTCAGGCACGATTCATGTGTACTCCAGTATGCTCTGCAGGAGATGTGAACGCAACCGTGCTCCAACAAGGAAGTGGGCCGCTATATGACGTCATTCTAAAAGGCTTCAGTTGCTTCAAAAACCACCGTATCCATGCAGACCAGCAGGGGAGAGGGGAGGCGGAGCAATCTGGCCTGATGTGAAAACGCCCTAATTCTAAAGTTCCTAAAGTTCTTGCTCCTAAAGTATAGTGAGACGTGTGTGAGGAAGTGATCTATTGGTCCTGCTTCGTTTAGAATAACCAATCATGAATTCTGCTCCGAGTTCACTTGCTGCTGTTTAAGACACAGTTTATAGGTCACTGTTAAGTTTTGATTTATGACTTCCTGTAAGGCAGACAATAATGCTCCCAACACCATAGAATTAAATTGGCAAAATAGTGTTTTTCTTTCTTGGGTTCCTATAGAAGGACCAGGCTGCTTTTCTGTGCAGGCACTGATGTGATTTTGGTGGATTTCAGGGGTTCAGGTTTTGCTTATAAATGATTTTTTTTTAGACTAGCTCAACCACATTTTTTTCTCCTTAAAAAAATCCTGCTTCAAGTTAAAACCCTTAATAAGTTGTAACAAGTTGATATCACTGTCTGTTTTACAACTGCAATTTGGGGAAGAAGAGATTTTCTTCCCAGGAAACGTCAGATATTCTTCAAAAGATAAAGACGTGCGGATAGAAGTCTTAAGAAGTTGTATTAAGATTATATTAAATCACAGCTTTTTGATGCTTATTCTCCTGCTAAAGAGACGTTGGCATGCAATCACATTCATCCTCTGGACAAGATTTTTCTCTCAGATCAGTGTTACCTGGAAATCAAAGTATCTCTAATGCTGTTTCTTTCTTCCCTTTTTTTTTTTTTTTGCCCAATCTGTGGAAGAAGTGTTTAACAATGTTTTTTTTTTTTTTTTAGATACAAATTTCTGCAGACTTCTAACTGAGAAAAATGCTTCTCTTGAACACTAAACGAGCACTATCCCTGCTTGTTTTCTCTCACAGCAAGTGACTACTTCCTGTCTGATTCAATCAATTACGTGTCTCTCCTCAGATGCTCATATCTTTCTTCCTCGTTTGAGTGTTTTCCCCTCTTAGTGTCGCAGTGAATGGAAGACAATACGGCTCAGTGTAAATGGTGAGCTTGGACTGCTTCATGTTCGAGTCTGAACAACTGCAGGTTGGTTCAAAGAGCAGAGCGCTCTGTTTTTTTTTTTTAAATGTGGATCAGGAAATGGGACAGTCAGGCTCCAGTGATTTGTTACCAGTACAACCTGGTTGGAGTATTACAGGGATAAAGGAGTCAAACAATCAACGGTCATGGACTAATGTTCTTAGGGTTTAAAGTCTAAAGGATACTGAGCATTATGGGACACAGATCTAAACAATCCCTCACAGGACGGCTGCGTCTGTTAGAGCCAAAAACTTAGCAAACATTTTAATTAATACTGCGACAGATTGTAGGCTGAAAAACTTGCCAATCGACCAATTCAAAATGGAAACGGACTTACTAGCTTTAAGTTTGAAACTGTCGTAGGTTCTAAAAGTAGTTTAAGTTGTTGTGTTTTATTAACACAACAATAAACGCTGTGGGTCAGTGGTAGAGTTGTCGTCTCTCAATTGGAAGGTCGGAGGTTTGATTTCCAGCTCCTGCGGCCACATGTCTGATGTGTCCTTGGGCACGACTCTTAACCCCAAGGTGCTCCCGCTGCTTTGTCGGCGGTGTATGAATGTGTATGAATGGGATTAGTTTGATGGACACTTTACATAGCAGCCTCTGCCATCAGTGTGTGAATGTGTAGATGTGACCTGTGGTGTAAAAAGCACTAGTTGGAGGACTAGATGCTTTTGTCACGTCTTACTGCTTTTCACTCTTTGATTTGGTTCTTTATGGTTTAATTGCTTTCATCGTTGTACGTCTATTGGCATTGGTACGTATCTTTTCATGTTTCTATGATATTTGGGTTCATTTGGTTGTTTCTGTCATTTTGTTGTTGGGCTCAATTTTTTTTCTTTTTTTCTTTCAGTATTGTTTGGTTTATTTTGTCTTTGGGTTTTTATTCTTTTGATGTACAGTATGTAATCTGTTTATTAAGCACAAGCTTCTCTCTGACCTTTTATTTTCCACCAAACATCTCATAAAACCTGGTTCTTCCACACAGCAGCACGGTCAGGTATGATGGTTGTTAGATTCAGGTTCGATGGTTTGTAGATTCAGGCGTGTTGGTTTGTAGATTGCGTATCTCAGCAGTGTTGACAGACCAAACAGGCAGTGGATTTCTGTTAAGATCACTCAGCCTTGTGTGTCCTGGTCTGTACTGGCTGCTGGCTGGTCCTGACTAAACAGGAAGTGAGTAAGAGTTTTTGGCTGAAAATGGGTTATGGTTATGCCACTATCTAACAATAACCAGGCTTTGCATCAGCACTGCCGCTCTCAGCAGTTATATAAACTGATTGCAGAGAGATTAGAAGCTCTCTTTATTGTTTCGTTTATTTTTTTTCCCTGGATGGTTGTTGTGACTTTTTCATACATTTTTAGGCATGAATTATTTTATCAGACCAGAGTTTATAATATGTTCTCCTTTTGGCGATAGGGTGAAAGAAAATATTAAACACTTGAGTAACTCAATTGTTTTCTTATAATGTGTGTTTATAAGTACATTCTTGGTATGCGCTAGGGCCAGACCGATATCGTCTTTTTGGGGCCGATTCAGATATGGATATTTGGGAGGAAATAAATCTGATATATCAGCCGTTATCTTTCTTAGATCTATCTTTGATCTGTAGAGATAGATAGATATATAAACACATTTATTGTGTTTATCTCTCAATAATGTTGTCAAACACATGTGGAAATGATATACAATGAAGACAAGATGGTTACTCAACCAGAAAGAAGCTGCACGTGTGTACATCTCCGCTTCACACTCATGTGAGTGATGATTCTTGTTGTAATCCATATAGCGCCCTCTGCTGGTGACAGCCAGGAAGAGAACTGCTAGTGTAAAACAATGAAAGTCAAAGGTAATGCTATTTGACTGGAGAATAAATTTGACTGGATATCTGCAATAAAAAGTTAGGCGATATCAATAGTTCCTGGATATGCTAATATCGGCTGGCCGATTAATCGGTCGGGCTCTAGTATGCACAGATTCTATATTATATCCATTTCATGTTGGGTTTAACCCCCTGATACGTCCACCCATACAGAAAGGAACAATTGCATTTTTCTGCGTTGCAGTATTACACTGCTAAATATTGAGCACAAGTAATAATTAAAATTGACATGGCTATGATTCACATTTAGACACTTCAATATCATCCAAGAAGAACTGAGACCAAATTACAGTCATTTTGATAGGAGGTGTGGTTAAATATCCCACTATATTCATTCAAAAGATATCTCCTTTGTCCTAACAGTGAGTCAAACGACGAGGAAAATATGAGGTTTATTTATTTCAGGAGCTTTCTTAATCCAAAAACTAGAAGAGTTCATCCCACATGGACTGAGTGACACATGCCACAGTGCTCTGAGTCTCTGGTTGAGGTCAAATTACTTTGCAATACCACACAAAGGTACAACATCGATTGGCTTCACTAAAGAATGAAAGAAAATCCAGAATCCCATACAGCTCTCATTGTAGATATCCTGTCCTGTGTGACTTCCTATTGTGTTCCTCAGTGATCACCTTCAATTAAAGTATAATTTTTGTTATGCTCCCCTTCAAATCTGGATCTTTTGTAACCTGAAATCCCATTTAATGGGATGAAAGAACCGTATTAAAACTTGAAACAGGTTGGTGACCCAGAAATTACAGCTTTTGTTGAAGGGCCTCAGTCAGCTTTGTGCATGTAGACCACTGTGCTAAAAAATGAGAAAGCTTTAACTGAGAAATCAAAATGACCTCACAAGGTCTTTGTGGTCTAATGTAGTCCCCGCAGGACCTCGCTGAAGAGTTGGGCTTTATTATCTGATTATTAAGTAAATGAGGTGTAACTCCTTCATGGCGAGAGCATCTCAGCTTTTCCAATGAGGCTCATTTTGGATTGAAACAAATTAATATTTCAAACCATTTATTTTGGTGAGATAATCTCTAGAGAGACTTCATTTGATTGGTTAACCCAAAAGTGGGAGTGCTTTGGAGGAATACTAAACAACACAGAGCTGTAGAGGACTTCTACCAACACATCTCCAGAATGAGATGGCTGGACAATTAACAAAGGAATCAGGTTTGTACTTAAAGGGTCACCCCAACCTGAAGGAAATGGGATAATTGGGGATAAATCTGTCTAGTGCAAGTGGCAACCTCCGGTGTTGAAAAATACAGCCAATGTGAAAGTGCAAAATCCTGCAGTTCCTCACATGTCCACTTGAGACTGGCTCCAAGAGCCCCGGAAGTCACATACATACCACATTTAAAAAAACATTTATAGCAGAAATTAACATGTTTACAGCCTGCATGGTTCAAAGTGTGATGAGTCATTGTTATCATGGACACATGGTGTACGTGGGCTGAATGTTTTAATAACAAATCTGTTTTGATTGTATGTGTTATCCATAGTAAGGCATGACCGATATGAGACTTTCAGGGTCGATACCGATATCGATGTTTGGGAGTGATAAAAATCTGATACAGATATATCGGCCGATATTTGTGATATCCTGAAGCACCAGAAATAAATTCCATTCTTCTCCACTGTTGTTTTGGTGAAAGTCTCAGAGATCTCCGAGGGTAAATAAGCTTTTAGATTTCGTGTCAACCTTCTTTTGTGAAAATATAATTGTGCTTCTTCACAGAGGACCTGAATAAACTTGTTATGCTATTATTTAACACAATTCTGACACTTGTGCTGCAATCTTTCCAACAGCAGGTCTGAAACACTTTTACACTTCTCAACCAAGCACACTTTGTGGCTTTCCACATTGAGGCACGGTTGTTGATCTTGAAAGAAATCCTGGCTTTTTAGTTTCTTCAAAGGCATCCATCCCGACAGCGTGACACCTGAAATGTCTGAGACAGTGATAAGCCACATATGAGAGAATAACATATTCTGAGCATTAGCATACATGCCAGCTCTCTGCTTTTCAGGTAAATGTGTGAAAGCAAATAATTTTTTGACATTAAACATGAGCTATAAAGCATGGCGTTTGCACTGAGGCAGTCAGTGGAAACCAATTTACATATTTTATTGACTGCGAGCATTTTTAGCCGTGGGGTTTTGCATCCAAGATGACTTGTCGCCTCGTAGATCGAGGCCCGAGGGGGTCGACCTCTGGGTGTACGTCTCCCACAGCGCAAATAATGCAACAGAATCTGTTTCCATCATGACAAATCTGTCCTCCCCCACTCCCACTGCAGCAGCTCTATGCATGGAAAGTGGATCACAGGAGAATCAAGGAAACTCTACAGCACTACACTTTGTCTATATGTTTGAAGTACATTTGTGTTCCCATGCTTGAAATGATCAAATGATCAAATCTGTGATTAGCACAGACAACTATGAGCCTGGGGCGAGGAAGTTCAAAAAGGAGTCTTACTTCCTTTTTTTTTTTTTTTTTACCCCGAAGTCCTTCATACGCAGATGTAGGCCGGCTTGCTGATGTATTTGGCTTGCGTGGGAGTTTGAAGCAACTTTGATTCCCTGTGCAGCTGGTGGTTTGCAGAGATAGGGAAGCAGAGCTGAGACGCTTTGCACAGAAAGGTCTCCCATGATGGGCTATATAGAGAAAGTACAACATTACTGTTTGTGATCTTAAGTTGGCATGCAGGGTCGTCAAATAGTGTCATTCTGCGTATTCTCCTACCAGCAATGTTATCTAAAAATTATTTGCATGGTTATATCATTTTGATACGAGAAGCTTCTCTTTCTCAAATTAGCATCCAGAGTAAGCAGGGATTTCTTGTCAAGCTTTATCAGCAAGTTTGATTGTATTCTCCCCTCACTGTTTCTTCATGCTAATGTGGATTATGCGATTTTGCTTATCGTGTTCAAACATGGCTGCTGAGTAATAACAATTGCTCCACCACTGTGTCCCCAACATTAGTGCCCTTATTAGACTTGGAGAAGGGCCTTGTAAAGCGCACATGACACTTATCTCTGCGTTCATGGGTCATCACAGGGGGCTTACGCTTGCAGGAGTAACACTGCTGTGCACAGATGATTTTTCATCCGCAGACATTGTGATTGTTGGCACTTTGCTTTTCCTTTTTAGCTAGCGATGGGTGTTTTTACCCAGCGAGTGGAATTATTCAACGTCACCATGACCTCTGTTTGTAAAGACCGAACACTGGCTGGCCTTGAGTGTTTCTCTTGTATCGTGCAGAACAAAAACATAAAGGAGTGTGGAAAGATCAGCATGATTGCATTTAGAATAGGGTTGGGACCAAAAACCGATTAAGCAGACTGGTGTGATACAGTTATCATATTGCTGTTGACAAATGTTGACATTTTAATCAAAAAATATGGTGTTCTAAACAGATTTCCCTGGCTCACTGTGGCCCTTATTACTGGATGTATGAGGGTAACGTGCACAGAAGTTAGTTGACCTAAGAAGACATTGAAAACAGGATATAAGAAGAAGAGGAAGACTGTAATAAAATGTCTGATAGCTAAAGGATTAAACATGATGAGAGGTGTAACTGGCACCAAATCTGTGAATAATTACATTAATCCTGCATTCTATTCTTTATTTCATCAGATATTATTTTGTTTCTTTATTTGATTGTTTGGTGATATATTAATTATTTGTGGATTGATTTAACATGATATTATTGTTATATATATATATATATATATATATATATCGTATCGACCACATCGTATCATATCTTATCATATTGTATTATACTGTATCATATTGCTGTAGTGTGAGTTAACCTGTGATTCTCACTCCTTAGCAACAGTAAAATAAAATGAAACTGAAGATACATTTGGAGATGAGAAAATAAGAGAATATTAAGTCCTACATCACGTATTGGGGACATTAAATTAATGTAGCAAGCCAAGACGGGGACAGTGGTCGCAAATTAGCCATGGCTAGAATCCTGAATGTATGGTATCTACTTTCTAAGCGATGTTCATTTCATAGTCCCCTTTAAATAAACTAATAATTTACAAAAAGCAGGCACTTCATAGTAATGGAGTATTAATAATGTTGGAGTATTGACAGCATCCTATTTTGTGAACAGCATATCTCAGAAACAATTGGAGAAATGTTCTCCAAATTTGCCAAACATGTGTACTTTCACTCAAAGATGAGCTGATATGACTCTGGTTGACAAAGGTCAAGGTCATTTAATTGCTTCCAGAACATATTTTGGAAAGAACTCAAGAATTCATTAATTTCTGTAACAATTGTCACCAGTTCTTTAGGATTAAATGTTGGTGGGATGATATTGTTTAACTAAATTCAAACTACTACTGTGATATAATGTCTTGATAAAACACTGATCTGGTCTTCATTCCCATCGTTTTCTTTTAGACTGGTTGTTTTTCTGTTTGGAGGGATTTATTAATTTAATATTTCCTATTTCCTAAAATGAAGCCATCATCTAGCGATTATAGGTCAATTTCCCCTCTACTAAAAATTCCATGCTCTGCAGAGAAACACTGAAAGACAGCAGGACATATTCTCTGGTATCATATCTCTCCTGTTAAAGAAAAAGGATGATATTTTGTTTGTAGCGTATTGTCTTCTTTCAGATATTTTGAATATGCATATAAATGCTTTGTTGATTTTGTGGAACTATGGCAGGATGTTCAATTTGCACGTGATATTATTTGATCTTTTTACATGCACTCTTACGAGAGATTTAACTCTCAGGCCTTCTTTTTCTTTTTTTACATACAAACAATAATTATTTGATATACTAGGCAAGGAGTCCTTTTCTTTCCATTTTAATTTGGAGCCCTCTGTAACACCTCCCTATAGTCTCAATATGTAGTGACTTTAAATACCCACACTCACTGCTTTGCCTCTTTATTTTCATTCCTCTCTTTTTTGTGTGTCTAAACCTATTCAAAGCCATCTCGCAGGCAGTGAATGCAGCATCGCAGAGGTTTAAAAAAAAAAAAAAAAAGTCCAGATTAGGCGTGAAAAAAAGGGAAGAGATGGGAGAGGGGGGGGGGGAGGTAGGGAAGGGGGGGGAGCTCTAATCTGCACATTGACGTCACTCTGGTTGGGGCTGTAGCTGTGCAGATGGGAGTAAAGGAGGATTGTGTGGGCTATGCATCTTATGACAACAGATTATTTCCTTTCATGTGAGCTGACTTCCTCCATATGAGCCCCAGAGAGAGAGAGAGAGAGAGAGAGAGAGACGACATCCCTACATTTTCTATCACCAACCAAAATCATGGAGACATCAATCTGCCAGCCACAGGAGCAGGTATCAGTGAAGTTCCACAGACGGAGCGGCTCTACGATAGCACATGTCTCTGTGTTCATCCTACAACATCTGTCATTTATGATAACATTTATCAGCGAAACCTTTGATCCACCGCAGAACTTGTCTTCAGAGTTGACAGAATTAATCTCCTGAACACGTGACATGAATTATACAATAACAGAGGCTGCACATGGATCACAGGCTGTGTTAGATGTGATTATTCGACCTCACTGTTTTTTTTTTTAACGATGAAGCTGATCATGATAATGTGAGATTGCTTCATATTCCCGGCTGATTACGATTACGTTTTTTTTTTTGCTGCCTGCTCCTCCACTCTGAATTTCTTATATAAAGCATAGATGATCTCATTTATTCCTGCCCAATAAATCTGTCAGCATTCATTTGACTCGGAGAGTGAGTGTGGATTATGGCTTTTTACCTGGTAACACGGCGATGCACTGCATGTTTCTCAGGAGGAAAATGCGGTCATGGAGCAGCTGTAATGACTTCTTACCGGTGATTTCTTGTAATATTGCTTTGCCAAATTGAATTTATAATCCCCCTCCCCCTCCATAAAAGCTGATGTTTCGAATGATCTGTCAACACGAACTGAGTCAACTTGCATTTTGTTGCACTCTTCAGTATTTCAGTTGAATCATTCTACCTTGAGAAATGCAGAAACAACAGCATTGTGAGACTTTAAACTCTACAAACAGAGTCCTAAAATTGACCCCTCATAGTTGATTTCACACAAGGTTTTTTCCGCCAGGAGCAGATCAATCCACAGATGTCTCAACCTCTCAAAAAAGAAAAGCAGTCAAACACTGAATAAAGCAGTTTTCATATAAATAAGGTTTTTTCAGACGCTCTTCGGGCAACAAAGGACGTCAGAAGTTGCTGCAAGCTAGTTTGTTTTCAGAGTTATAAGCTTGATATTAGGTGAGCATTCTAAAAAGTTCAACGTCCACAATGATTTAAACAGGTGTGAAGTTATCTGCAAATGTTCCTCCTATAAAACAAACAGTCCAGTTGATTGAAACTGTTGCTGGGTAATAGTGCTTTCATGATCAAAATAAAACTTTGTGTTCTCGAACACTCTTCAAGCGGACCAAGGACATCAGAGATGGTTGCTAGCTTGAATATTGTAAAGGCTTTTTTTTAGGATATCAGCCTGTTTTTAAGCCAGATTCCTTCAGTGTTAAATGTTTTACTTCTTTTTTATTGAGACCTGATTGTAACACACTTAGGATTAAAGCTGGTACTGTTTCATTAGGGCACCTGTTTTATTCAGAACAGCTGCCGCATGTACAAAGCATGTGTCGGCTGGTGCATTGGCTCTCAACTGGTTTAGCTTCAGGATCCTTCACTGACTCCTTCATGAAAAATCACAACCCAAATTGACGTTATTTTTTAACCAATCATTTGCAGTATTGACCTGAGACAGTAGATCAAATTTGACAGCAGAAAGAAACAGAACAAAAAAACGCTTCCTAGACTGTTTGACACTACTTTTCTCTCGAGACAAACATTTGCGACCAACTGAAAGCAGCTCCACGACCCACTTTTGGGTCCTGACTCACGAGAACCACTGCTCTGGGTGGGCATTTTCTCAATTTCTCACAGATGGACTGTGATGTATAGCTTAGTTTGTTAGCTTGATGCTTAACTGGCTAACATAATTCACATTGAGATAATTTTAATTTAGGAAACATTGTATTTGACTTAACATAATTAACATATAACAAACAACACCATATATGCACTTCTACTTAAAGGCATATTTATCCTAAACTCTGAGGCGACAAACTTGGGAAACTGCTGACTCATGCTAGTCTGGTCTTCTGCTCTGATCCCCCTTTATAAACAGTCTATGCTCTGATCCAGTGACACTGCATGACTCGCTCTTTATAGCTCTATTCTGACTGCCGTTTCAAGCCGCCATATTCACACCCCGGTGACGTTTCGCCTTCAATCTGAATATCTGGGAGGTGTAAGTGATTCCAGCTCTGTACCATCTTCAGAGGCAGTAACAGAGGCGGTACAGAGCATGCCGGTTTCATCTGAGCCAGCTCTGTGTGTGTCTATGTGGAGCAGACTGGGATACCAATATTAAGCCATTGCTGATATGTCTCCTCGACTTAAACTGACACACTCAGTGATTGAAAATGAAACCAGTGTCACATTGGGGCTGCAAACTTGATGCTAACATTAGCTCAGTTTAATTCTGTGATGACTTATGATCCAGACATTCATGACAACATTTTTTTTTTAAGTACATTTTTTTTAATTATTATTAAGTGCATGTAGCAAATTACATAAAACAGAACTGACAGTAACATGTCATTAATAACTGAAATATTGAATCCAGTTGCACACTGTTGATGAGTGTTTTAACACCGGGTCGACAGTCTCTAGCTGGAACGTGTGACTCATGCAGGCTGGTGTAGGAGTTAAAAAAAAAAGTCAGCAAAATACTCAAAATCTCTATTTAACTGAGAGAAATCCGAGTCTGGTGCAGACCTAGAATCTACCTGCAGTATTAAAGCACTGTAAATAATGTAATGTCCTGGTGAGATTCAGGCCTCTCCTTATTGTAATGTCTTGAAGAAAGCGAGAACTTTCCAAGCTGTTTACACTTAAAAACTCTGGTGCAAAACCTTTACTCAGTTATCTTTGAACTGCACTGCACTAATGTAGAAGGTTATCTGCCCATCAATATTGTCTTGAAGGCATTTGCTTCTAAGTTGAACTCTCCAAAAGCCCTGGTAAGTTGATTTTCTTTCAGCTTAAATGCTTTCTAACTGAAAGGTGGAGCAACTAGTTTGTCAAACCTCGAGGCCATTTCCTTGCTTTGGCGTGTCTGCTGCTAAGAGGATATGAGCCTGTGCTTCTTTTACTGTTTAGCCTCAGCATTAGCCAGCACAAGCTTCACAATTTGTTCCTCTGCCCAAAGGTTTCGCATTCATGGATCCACTCTTAAAAGCAACTTTTACTGCATATTAGTATACCCTCCTGAAGTTGTTTGATTGTGACCCCATATGCAAAAAAAAAAAACCTGCCTGAACAGTGGCCTTATGGCTCAGTAGGAGTAGCTTCTGATGGATTAATTAAGTGAAGTTTTTTATTTTTTGACAAATCATCATGTGCAAAATGTCTCTGACTGAATGATATGGTGATTGTCCGTATGAATTAGCATCATCTGCGGCATATCACAGTGCTCAAGTCCTAACATGTATTTGTTTAGAGCCTGAGAGGGAGTGCTCTTTGAGGGTTTTGCCTCAGCGTCTAACAGTTCTGTCACCCTTCATTTATCACGTCTGGAGAATTATTATTTTTTTTAATTCTTGGATAATAATCCCCAAACCGTTTATGTGACAGATGTCCGGTTTTCTGTGAAAAACTGACAGTGCCCTAAAGATGTTCGGCTACCCACAGATGTCTTTGGAGGCCATTCATGGAATCTAATATGTTCTGGTTAATCTAGTAAGAGCTAATTGGGCACTCCCAAGTACACAAACATGTCTGAGGAAGATTTTGGAGATCAAAATGTTTCAATCAAATCGCCCATTGGTTAAGTCCCAGCAGTCTTAATGAATGTTGACTGAATATAGTTTCAGTCCATTTTTCAACTTAACTGACATTAAAGTACTGTTAATGCAATGCTATTTATTTACATTAGACAACAGTTGGTGTGACCAAGTAAAATGATTGGACAGGAGCCATTACATGAGTACTGATAGCTGTGTAGTCAACCCCTCCTAACCGAGACTGCTCAGGCTGATCTGAAATTAACTGGTCTGGTCTACAGAGGATTTCTTGTTTGGGTCACCAGCTGTCCCTGCCCTTACCATTTGGTTTCTAAGCACCGCCTCTGTCGCCTAGCAACCTCGACAGCTGCACTGGAATTAGTTAAAATTACTAACGTCACGTAATCAAACCTAATATTAGATTATTAGAAGATAATTAGATGTATCAAGGACCTCTTTGATTTTAATAATTGGTTTTGGTAGCTTTTCAATTGACACGTTGAAATTGCATAATTTGGTCAAGCGGCAGACTCGCATAATCTTGGGATATTTAGGGCCATGAAGGATGCACTAGTGACTTGATCGATCAGTCGTTGGCCAAGGAAATGAAAACACACTTGTTGACCGCATTTGAAGGAGCCTATTGGACAGCCTGAGACAAGCCGCTGTGACTTTCTTGGTCTTTCAAAGACGCTTCCAAAGGAGGCAGCCCATTAAACAGGACATAGAGCCAAACTGCAACATGAAACTTTTCATTATTATGTAGTAATCTACTTCTGCCAGGTGTTCTGATTACAGTTCATCTTACTGGGTAATGATAAATGAAAACATACAAATAAATGTACATCATACTAAGAAGTAGTTTAAGCAGTGTGTGAGGAGGAAGTAGTACTACTATTGGTCACTTGTATAACTGTTGTAAGCAATATCACAATCAACGATGTATGGCCCAGCTGATTTTCTGCCTGAACTGGTCTCTTTAAGGCCCTCCTCCTTACATGCCCACTTTCTTCTGATTGGCCTCTGGAAGCCTTCCAGGGGGGGCTGCTCTCTAGGGTGTATTTAAGTTTTATCGTCTTATGTAGAGGCTTGATGGCGTGTCATTAAATTCTTGGTTTTAAATCGGGAAACTATCGCATCATTTGCAGATTAAGCCGTTTTAGCGCCCTCTGCAGACTTTTTCTGACATTACCCCAACATACATTTTTATCATGAAACCTTGCCCAAGTTTAGTACAGTCATCCAGCATTGTATCACTATATGTTAGATTTAATATAGGGAGGAGCATATAGGTCTACTTTTATTATATTGGAGATTCATTTTAATCTTAGGCCTGCAAGATATGGGAAACAACTGTGATGTACAGTATTGTCCAATATTTCAATAATGATATATAATGCAATAAATAAACTTTGTATTGGCATGTATTTAAAGCTTCTTGCAACATAAAATATCCAAAAGCCTTTTTTTTCCACCACTAAATTGGCAAAAATTAATCCGAGGCTAGCTGACAGCTAGCGTGAGCTGCATCTGACTGAATTAAATTGAGTGAGAGCATGGCTGTGATATTCAGGCTACGTGAGAAAGTGTTGCTTATTTATGTAAAATCTGTCTTTTGTTATGTGTTTATTCCAAATGTTCATTTTACAATACTGATAAAATAGCTTTATTTATTTATTGTGCAGCCCCAGTAATGAGCAAAAAGCCATTTGATGCTGGTATCAGATTGTGAATGTATTTGGTGAAAGAGCATGCAGTTAAAGTGACATTTTCTTTACAAATCAAAAATAAATTTCCTAAGTTTTGTGTTTTTGACAACAACACCCTGTAGACATCTTTCAGGAGTTGTGGAAACCTCAAGTTTGTTTTGTTTCTTTCTTTCTTTGTAGAGTCTTGTGAGTCATGTAATGTCGTTTCCCTCTTGACGATTGTCTTTACACAACTGGTGGCAAATCCCAGCAGGCTCCTCTGTGTTTGGTAACTCTGTGTTGAAGGCTTGCGCACAATCTTTTGGCTTCAGCAGAGGAAAGTCAGCTCTCGGCCATGGATGGAGTTTATGCTGAAACACCCACTGCATCGTACTTAATCAAACTTACCGAGCAGCATGAGGGGGCGATGGTGAAAGAGAAGGGGAGTAGGCGGGAAACGGCCCAGAGAGCTGTGCACTTAAAGTGTGTTATAAGTCGATAGGCAGACGGGGAATCAGACTTAGGTTGCATCATGACCTAAATCTGAACTCTGCTGATTAAGTCAGGGTCGCTGATGACCATAACAAATAAACAAACATAAACTCTTCCTTGGCTGAAAACTGATCCATAAGAACCAGATTGGTACAGATGGAGCCATTTTCAAAAACATATTTCTAAGCTTTCCAAAATCATGACTGATAAGTTCTGAACCATGGATTGAAAAATACATGAAATCACATGTTCTGTTGTATTAAATACTCTTTGTGCATAAAAGCCAGGAATGCAAATAAGAGTACTAGCAAAATATTGTTTTATCCTTTTGTGGTATGTTTTGCAGGAACAAAGTGCTGCTCATTGTAAAGGATTCTCTTTGAACCTCACTCAGAAGTGGACTTTTTACTTATGGGGAGGAAGAAAGGCTGTCCAAACCTTCCAGCCTCAGACTGACACTTCTGTTTCCATAAATATTACACAAGATACCAAAGGAAACGATGTAATGTTACCCTACCTCATCTGTGCAGCTGCACTATACTAGGAGGAAACAGCAAAACAGGATTTAAATCTGTGCTAGAACATTTTTTTAGATGCATTATTGCAAGCAGATCATTTTAGCTACAACAAGATTAGGGTGTCAAAATGACCATTATTCAGAACATGAGCTAGCCCCGTCTTTGGTGTTTATCATGCACAAGGTTTTTGCCTGAAGCCAGATTATCTGCAGAGGTCACTTCCTCTTTAAAGGGCCCATATTATGCTTTTTCTGGTTTTATATGCTTTTTAGTGTGTTTTCCAAGTGTCCTGTGCATGTTTAGGCACATTTATTTGCAAAAAGTCAAAGTCTGCGTAAACGCGGCTTCTCCTACGTCCTCCTGTTAGCTGCAGCATTAGCTGCATGTAACGCTTGCTTCTAACCCCCCTCGAAAAAAATTTGTCAGTGTGACGTCTTGTCAGTGTGAGATCACTGATCTAAGCCCATTGGCTCGTTGTGGCAAGCCCAGCAGCTCATGTTGCATGCCCGTTAACTTCTGTGGCACACCCACGATATGCTGTAGCCTGCGGTAGCACAGTAGTGCTAAGGTGCTAATGTTTTTGCTCCCCGGCCCTCGGACCAATTACGGCAGAGCCGACAGGCCGACCAATCAGATCAGACTTGGCACACGTGGGGACTCTGAACTTGGGCACTTCAGAGCCTTAGAGAGAGAGAGTCAGAAGCGAGCCGGTGTATGGAGCGGCAGTACATGAAAACAGACACTTTTTTTGAACTTAAGCTATTGTGAACATACTTTAGTAGGTACATAGATTAAATATATGAGCCCCAAAAGGGCATAATATGGGCTCTTTAAAACAAATGGCTTCAGTGATTTAAACCCGTTAGATTACCAAATAAAACAGTCTCACATTTCAAATCTGTGTTTTTCCAACACGCTTTATTGGGGATTTTAATACATACATTTTTTTATCTTGATTAATCGAATGCTATTTTGTCCCTTCGGGGGCACCGTAGATAAGCCTCTGCAGGGTCTCCCTGTAGTCAAGTGATGTAAAAGAACGACACTGCGGCATCTTTGAATGTCTCATTTCACTTTAACAAACTCTTAGACAGCTCAGCTGATGAGTCCAAAGTAATATCCACCTCATGACATCACACACTGACCTTTGTTACCAATCCTTTGATCCGTTTGACTTTAGTTTGTGATCCATTACGAGTTCCTTTATCCATGGTTACGTTAATGTTGTAACTTTCGATCTACCAGATATTCCTTATTTTATTTCAAAAATAAAAGCAGGTTTGAATTCAAACAGGAAGGAAAGTACCCTCAACTTGAAACAGTACTAAATTTCAAAATAAAAGCCTAACATTTTTTTTTTAAATGTGAAATAATGGAATTTCAAACATGCGATTAAAAATGTGATTGATTGCGATTAGCTGTTAAAATGAAGCAATAAATCATGATTCAAAATTAAAAATAGTTTTACAGCCCTACGTGAAATGCTTGTTGGAGGAAATACTGATTATGGACAATGCTGTACTGTCTGCCAGTAGCGCATTGTTGCCACTCTTAAAAAAGTAGTTGTATACATGGGGTACACTTTGTTTTGGAGGCTTTTATTTTGAAGAACAGGAAACAAATTGATGTGATTGATTGCATTGAATGTTGTACTTCCAGTGTACCAAATGTAAGACTTTGATTGTATCAGGTATTTCAGTTCTGTTATTGGCAGCTCTAATGGCGGCTTCTTCATAGTTCTCAAAAATCTGGATGGAATAAAAATTCTCGACACGCTTTATAGATGGTGTTGATGCATAAAACGTAGAACTGCTTGAGCTACACTAATATTGCCCTGGCTGTTGGCCCTTGAGGGTAATGTTTCCTTCTCTTTAATAAATGTGTTTCACTCTGTATTTATGTAGTTATCTTGTCAAGCGTGCCCATATATTTTCCCCAAATGTATTAAATGCCAGTGATCCACACGTTTGGCGAAAGCAGCACCAAAATTGAACTGCATTTCTTTCTTGTCACCTCAGCAGTTTGATTTACGCCCCCACTCAGCTGCTCAGATTCGTCATGTGGCTCCCTCTTCCAAGGGGAGTTGAATGTAAGAGAAAAGCTCACATTAGTCCTCGTTACAGCTGACTGAACATTGGGCCCCATTCTGCGGGGTAGTGAGACCTCCATCATGTCGTAGTAACACTGAGGGAGAGAACACGGCTGTTTCAGGATGCGGCCAGACTGTAGATTTAATAGAGTTTATCATCAGTTGTGTTTGCCAGTCCATCTAATCCCTTTTACATGCAGGCCCGATTAAGGCCTTTTTCTAAACACAGACTTTCTTGTAATCTCTTCATTTTATCCTCTATCTTTCATCTATGTTTTTCTTTCTGACCCTGTACTCATCCTTTCGTCTTCATGTTATTGTTGCTTTATATTGTTTGCAAGAGGACTGAAATGCTGTTTTTCTTCAGTGCAATACAAAACTATTTTTTTTTACTTTGAAGGAAGAATGAGAAACATTTTACATATACATACAGTAGAAGTCATATCCTCTGTGAATGTCTCTCTGAGTCATGACTGTCTACAATGAGTGAGAAGCTCGAGTTGTCAGAGTCGTGTTTACATCATGTTTACATGGGCGGGTCGGCCTTGTGTATAAAAGCTTTTTCAGTCAAGAACTGGAGAAAAGAAGAAGAACATACTACTTATTTTGATGTCACATACGTGTATTTAGATTACGGTCATTCAGTCTGAATTTATGTGCAGTATGAAGCTATTAGCTATAAAAGTGTGCTAACATTACCCTGCTAACACAACAATGCAGGACACGGGCGATTGCAGCTCGAGCAAAGGAACATTTTGTCAGCCGCTTGCACTTAATGAATGGTGCTTAATCATGGTGCGTTCTAATTCATAACTCCTTTGTGTGAACACGAGTGGAGAGGAGTTGGAGGTGTGTCGCTGGAAGAGAGCAGAGGCTTCAGAATAGGGGAGGTGTGGCCAAACAGCAGTTTGTTTTGGTTTCATGCTGACGCTCAAGGGCGACATCTACTGGAGCAGAAAGTGGCACATACTCCCTTTAACAATCTACTGTAATGTCCTTGATATCAGATGTTGGACATCTGATGCCACAACAACAAAACAGATGTTATGTAATTAAAAGTGACCTCAGGCTGCATGTTATTTCTTTATTTAAACACACAGAGGGTGACTTTGTGTGTGTGTGGAGCGTGAATTATACACAGATTGTCGTGTCACACTGACACTCTCTCTGTCATTTGGTTTGAGGCGAGGAACAGAGGTCAGAGCTTTACATGCCTATACATCTCCATCAGCATCACAGTGAAGGCTGGAATAAAAGAGAAGTGCAGTTTCCCTATGATCCTGAGGTAGATTGGGGAGATGTTTTCTTTCTTTCTGGAATTAAAGTGTTGACATCTGTAACCCTCCAGAGATACAGTGATATGTGTTTCCATCCTCCCCATCCCTTTTTTTCTCATACAGTTCAGCCCCTGTATCGATGATAATCTCGCAATTAAGAGCGAGCTTTAGCGTGTCAATTGTAGGCCTTGGCTATTCATAATTCCTTCCTCTTACTCGAGGGGTTAATATAGTATTTGTTGTTTAAGCTCTGCCCCTGAGGAGGGACATCAGCTGACGAGGGGATTATACTACAGCAGAGCTAGAAAAAGATCTCTGCTGAAACGACACATTTGTTCCTTTGTTTACGATGGTGCTCGTGGGACGGCAGGTTAGAATAACTCTGGTTGACAACAAGACGCCCACTGGAGATTCAAACAGCACCTGCTGAGGTTAAATACACATCCGAGCACGATTTAAAAAAAACAGTTTTAAAGGAAAAATTTGGCTATACAACAATGCTGCTGTAAATACAATGTGTGGAAATTGCTTATTAGAGCAATACAGCGGATGTTAAGGAACATTTAAGTCAATGCTGCAGAGTAAAGAGCTAAGTAGACAATATGTTGTTTTACCTTACCTTACCTTATAAAGCTTGAACACACCACACTTAGAATTAATGATTACCAATCATCAGCAATGACATTATAAAGAGAGAGTGAACTCAAACTTTCACTGGGTTTTGTTCTCAGCTCTGCAATGACAGGACGGCCCATCCTTCATTAAGTTTGTTTCAATCAGAGGCTCCAACCTGTTTCTAATTAGATTTTTCATCTTAACCCCTCCCTCTCCAACCATTAGCTTTGCCACCACGTGAGAAAATAGAAGGGAAGCTGTGTCTAGGGGCATAATAATGCAAATGTACAACAAAAGAAGAAGCAACAGACTTTCCAAACCGAGGAAAAGATTTCCTTTGGCCCAAAGAGACAGATATACAGAAGGTTCATCTTTGAGATGCATGTTGTCACTTGAAACTTGCAGCACTCTGTCTCACAGAAACGGGGGAAGGGGAGGGGGGAGCTGAGGGAATGAAGGAGGTGTGTCTGAAGAGAGCATTTGCATAGTAAGCCTTAAAATATTTAAACACACAGTATGCGCTCTCAATTAAAACAATACCTATTTTACTGAGTTAAAGCGCTAGCCTTAGCACTTAACATTGAGTGACTGATTAGCCAAATAAAAAAATAGATTTGTGGAAGTTATGAATCGGTTTAAAATCTCAGAAGATAAAATTCTATTTTTTTTGCACAAATTGCTTTTTTTTTCCACCCCTAGCAACAGGATTATACTGTAACATGTGATCTCAGCATGCCCCGTGAAGAAGGTAAAATGTAGATTTAAAACGGAGAGATTGTGAGGATCTTAAAGTGGTGAAATGAAAAAAGAAAATAAGTGGATGTAATTATGAAGAGAGAGTAGAAAAGGCTCTGACTTCCTCTGATTCAGTTCTGTGAGTCCCTTCACGTGTGATGAGTCTGCTCTCAATTGCCACTATTTCAAAAGCAAGGTGATTTTGCACCAAGGTTAATAAGTGCTTGTTTTGTCCCTCCAACTCACTGCTGAAAGCCTCCGAAGGACACGTTCCTGAGATAAAGAAAATAAAGCACATAAGGGAATGTCTATTAGTGGGTCTTTTATTTTTTTGTCATATATGTACAAGTACTTTTACCGGCAAATACTATGTCTGCATATTCTTTTTTTTAAAGTTCAACTCCTTTTTGAATTATTTTATTCATTATATGGAAATAGTAAAACCAAATAGCTGGAGAACTAATCAAATGTACGTTTAAAAAATGAAACACAGCAGCACTTTTGAGAGAGCAGAAACACTGGGAGTGTATTACAGAATGTTCTTCTTATAACATGACGTGTATTAAATGTTAAGGACGCACAGATGTTAAGATTGGAAGTCCTTCAGTGTGTCTTTCGTGTGCATCATTAAAGATCCCAAATAACTGCGATCTCCATAGTACAATTTCTCTACAAAATTTGTTCCGTCATTCTCTTTGGACTGTGCCAGTGCAGCCATTGCTCATTCATTACATGCGAGCAGCACATCATAATGACAGCAATTAGAACAAATGTTGGGGCTGGATTCATTATGGGAAAGAAGCTTAGGCGTAATTGTTTTCCACGTTTTTATGCCTCTTCAGAAAGGGTTTGGCCAGGAGATGGTCGGTCTCAGAGGACCTGTACTGAATGGAGAAACACCAGACTGACTGTGGGCTGCAAAATGTCACATCTTTGAAAAACGCTTTCATTCGTTTTTTTAAGGCTGTATTTTGGGATGTGTGGCAGGTAATGTAGGTTTTCAAGTTTGGTATGTGTTGCATGCAATGTCTGTTTCCATGCAAAGATTAATTCAGTCTTTAATGCAGGCAATGTAACACATGGTTACTGTCCCCAGAGAGCAAAGAAGGAAGCAGTTTGTTGTTGGCTTAGAGCCTTAGAGCCTGTTGGCCGGCTGGGGCTCAGTTGGTTGAGTCGGTCGTCTCTCATATGGAAGGTCAGGGGTCCGATCCAAGACACCTAACCCCAAGTTGCCCCTGCTGCTTCGTCAGCTGCGTATGAATGTGCATGAATGGGATAAGTTACTCACGATGGTCACTTTACATAGCAACCTCTACCATCAGTGTGTGAATGGGTAGGTGTGACGTGGTGTAAAAGTGCTTTTAGGTTCAAGTTCGGATAACTTTATTTTTACTTGTAGGTACATTTGGTTGCAAGTGCAAATGCATGTTACATGGGTACTTTCAGTAGTCAGAAAACTAGAAAAGCGCTATACAAGCTCAAGTGCATTTACCATTTACCTTAAAGTCCACATATATGAGGAGGTCCAGGTGGTACATAGAATTTGAGACAGTCTCTCATTGAAGGGCATTCATAGTGTTGCATCTTCTCTGCACATACAAAGTAACACAAAAGTAGTTGGACAAAGAACAAACAAGAGCTTTAGAAAAATTTAAAATCACAGGTGCCCCACAGCCCTCGAAATAGGTTATAGAAAAACGTGTTGCTATTTATCCATCCAACAAGCAAACAAGTGGAGCAACCACACCTCGGCATCGGTGGTGTCAGATAGTAAAATTGCCGTAGAAATCCTGTTTGATTGCACTGATTTGCAAGTGTTTAAGAAGTCACTGACAAACAACTCCTTGCTGATGTTGGCATCAGACCCTCAGCCAGCACTCCCAAAACTGGCTTGACATAACAGGAGCCCATCCAATTTTGTCCTGGGTTTTTATGGAGGTCCATTGGTAAGGACATGTGGGTTGATGCAGAGCCCCCTAAGGACCCCAATAAGGGCAAGTATGGGTAAAAGATGGCTGTCTTGGGTCCAATGAAGTACCCATGTTAGCTGTCCAATTACTATGCCCTTTTCTTTGCCCTGTATATAATAAAGTATCTGAAATATTATGATGGCCATCTGGACTCCAACAGAGGCCCACTTAAAACATTCCGGCCCCACTTGGATGTTTTGGTTGTGTATGAAAGTAGATTCATGGTCCTTTGCAATTAGTTTTGGTTCAGTTTTCTTTTGTCCTCTTCAAAGAAAATACACAGATGGCAAAAAACGATTATAACCAGAGACTAAAGTAGGCACCAAACAAAATTCCAACATGTTTTTATTTTATTTTATTTTTTAATAATGTCTGATTTTGAGTGCAATTTAGGAGATCTTCTGCAAAAATGAAAGCTAATGTTACTCTACTTCTGCTCGTAAAAAGACTGTTCTCAACACTTGAATACAATCTGTCCAACTTTCTTGGTCAAGCTTTTCTGTTTTCAGCACCAAGGTATGAGACTCCCACATTACAAGTTTGTCTTGTTACTTTGGGATTCTTCAGTGACATCAGCTTTAAAGCTCTTTCTGCTTTTCTCCAAAAGCTCTGGAGTTTCCCCATAGGCAACCTTTTTTTCCTTTGTGCTTTTATGTCATTCCATTTCCTTTTTCATTTCCTCAGAGGTGACTGCAGTAACTTCCACTGCATTAACTTTATGCTCAGTAGAAGCCCAGATACATTTGCTCAGGCAAAGTAGAATTGCGGCCTTGTAAAAAGTTTTGGTAGCTTGTTATTTTGGTGATGAGAATCTCTATTTTGAGTATCGTTAAACAGAGTTTCTTTTATTATCAGGTGGTTGTTGATGGTGCTTTCCATCGTTCTGTGGCGTGTTTGAGCTCAGCCTCACTTTGCCCCAAAGGTAGTCTTAATTAGCTGCTGCATGGGGAAATTAGATGCTAATTTAACTCTGACTGTGGATGCAAACACCTTCAAGACTCCTCAGTATGGTAGCTCCTTACACGTACAATAATCTTGAACTTATATCTACTGCAGGGTCTTGTGCACATCCTTTTTCTTGATCTCTTTGTGCAGAGGTAGACCTTTGATTGTTGTATCATAGAAATACTAAATATTTGTCAATCATACTAACACAAGATGAAAGAATTTAGCTGGCCACAGAGTCATGATTTATGTAAGCAGATTGTATTGTTTGAATCTACAGATGTTATTTTTGATTCGTATGACAGTGTTGAGTAAGTTGGGGGCACCATAAACAGACTGCCATAAAGCTTCACTACACTTTGTATCATGTACAATTTGGTGATGGCATAACAGACATCTTGCCAAATCAAATGAATGCAGCACGAATAAGAAGCGGGAGAGCAGATTCTGATGGATGAAGTAAACTCTTAAGAGCTAATTTAAAGGCTTACTAGACCCTATGTTGATAGATCGTGTGAAAATGTTTAGTTTTTTAATTTGACATACTTTATTAATCCCTGAGGGAAATTCTGGTTTTGCACACGATACTGAGAGACATGCTTCTCAAACACATGCACAAACAGAACCTAGAGGTTAGGACATGCATTAATGGAGACACGTCAGAGCGGGGCTGATACACACTACCAGAGCTCTTGGTGCTTCTGTGCCTTGCTAAAGGGCACTCTGGCAGTACTCGGGAAGTGACCTGGCACCTCTCCAGCTACCAGACCAACTTCCACACTTTGGTTGGCGAATGTGAGAGTGTGAAATATTTTGTATTCAGGGTTCTGTGGCTCTTACAGCTTAAGATTCAATGAGTGATAGGATGCAGGTCGTCCATCTTTGCACATTAACTGTGAATTACTGAAAAATAAATGCTCACTTTTTTTTATCTTAATCCGACACCTGTTCTGAATCTGCTCGGACGTAAGCACAGCTTCTTACATTAGTGATCTCAGTCGTCACATTGGCAAGCCCTGTGGTCATGGCGAGTTATCTTTATCGAGTAAGCAGAAATAATTAGCCTAAAACCCCCTGCTCTTTCATCTTCCTCCCTTCCAAAGCTGCTTGCACTGTTCAATCTGCATGACGCAGGCTACAAAGTACTTCCTTTTACTGTAAGGCTTCCATAGTGGACTGGAAGTGGTGAAGCAATCCTTATAAAAGGTTCTATTATGGATAATAGAATGTAGTTATCTAAATGTAGTCATTGACAAATCAGCGCCTATTGTAAGAAACACTTACAGTACACTTACACCTACACTTACACTTACAATAGGCAAGTTATGCAGTAATTTCTTCAACATAGGGAATCCATCCATGCCTTTGCTCGACTTGTTTGTCCTTCGGAGGGTCTTGGATCCGGTTTGCAGCCAATCCATACTGACATTGGCCGAGAGGCGTAGTTCACCCTGGACAGGTCGCCAGTCAATCACATATATTGGCCGACACCTATAGATGGACAACCATTTACTCTAACATTTACACAGGCAATTTAGATTTGCCAATTAACCCCACCTGCATGCCTTTGAGCTGTGGGAGGAGGATGAGCAGAAATCACATGAAGACATGCTACTACCTAAATGGCGATGTATGTCCTTTACAAATAAATGTTCAAAAATATCTGGTGCATGTTTAGGTTGTCATAATCTTCTTTTTGACACCAAGTGTTTTGAAACATATCTTTGTTAATTCAATGAATGACAGTATAAAAATGAACTGAAGCTTGTAATAATCTACAGATCTTTAGTCAATTAGTCTAACCCAAAAGCTGACTTCATGAGACTTTCAGTACTGAAATGTTGCTGACGTAGTTGTGCACTTTAGACACTGTTAGGAAGATTAGAAAATGGCTAGTTGTACGCTCATCAGGTGCAAGGCAATACAAAAACAGCAGAGAAGAAGATAGTGCACACTTCGAATGCAACAATAGGCCTTTACCAGAGGTCATCTTCGGGTGATAATTTGATCACCTGAAGAAGACCTCTAGTCAAAATGTTGTGATGGGGGTGCCTGTAGCCTAGTGGTTAGTGCGCGCCCCCCATGTACAGAGGTTATAGTCCTCCAAGCAGACGGCCTGGGGACCTGTGGCCCCTTTCTCACATGTCATTCCCCTCTCTCTCGCTCTCTCTGATTTCTGACCCTATCCATTGTCCTGTCTTTAAGAAAAACTTTTAGGAGGATCAATTTAGTTTTTGGTCATCTAAAACAAGAAACTACCCAATATTGGATGCCTTGGACTTTTATTTCTATTATTGACAACACAGTTGTTGTACCCTAGAAGTCGGACCCATCTCTGACAAGCTGATACTACAGTCAGAGGCTGTTAAAGTGTAATCTAATTTATTTTCCATGTTCCAAGGGCTCTGCGCAGACAACACTGTGATGAAGTCACCGGGGGACAAAAAGGACAGGTGACAAAGCTGAAGGCTGTTTGATATTCAGAGGGTCGGCTTCAACAGACTGTCCTGACTGAGTGAAGGACCTTCTAGCTCAGTTACTGAAGCAACAATATTAAGCCTCTGGAAACATTTGAACCTTCCCCGTCAAAAAAAATGGTGACCAAATGGAACAACAACGGGACATTTTTTTTAAATACCTATATCATTAAGATGATAAGATTTTTTACAAAAGAATATTTCAACAAGGGCTCAGACCACTCCTGGACACGCCTCTACATGGGTCACCTGTGCCCCCCCCGTTATGTCTCCATGCTCCCTCTGGTGTTCGTGCTCCACAGTTTGGGAACATTGTGTTACCTTATATGTGGGCAACTGTGGCTCAGTTGGTAGAGTCGGTCATCTTTCAACCGGTCGTCTCTCAACCGGAAGGTCGGGGGTTCGATCTCCAGCTCCTGCACAACATGTCCGATGTGTCCTTGGGCAAGACACTTAACCCCAAGTCACTCCCGCTGCTTCGTCGGTGGCATTTGAATGGGATTAGTTACTTCTAATAATCGCTTTATAAAGCAGCCTCTGCAGTCAGAAGACCAGAAAAACGCTCTACAAGCTCAAGTCCATTTATATTTTGTGTTTATATTGAGAAACAAGATGGAAATACAAGTTTTCTATTCTTTTATTGATGCTTCAACATTAATACTTTTTTTTATTTTCTGATGGTTTATTGAGCTAAAGGAGTCTTTAGCTGAGGTTGTAAGGATCCCTGAGATATGCAGCATTTCAATATACTCCAATAAATGCCATCCCGATAAGAAAAAACACCAATGAATATTCTGGCAGACTCCTCTCTATAGAGGAGAAAACAGTGTGTCCTTATAGTTCTGTCTTAGTAATGCAATGATTTATTACTGAATGACTAATAGTTACTTCTCCTCTACATGTTTGTGTTTAATTTATATTCTTAAAATGCTCAGAACTTTGCGATCCACATTTTTTTGTCGTTTGAGGTTTTTTTCTCGGGCCTTTGTGTGTGACTTTGGCAGAGCTCGGGGGCCTCTGAAAAGGTAATGTTGTCTCATTGAATACACATCGGAATCACTACAGCGGGGACTGTGGAGAAGCGACTGCAGCACCAGTTGAGTTATCTGTAAAGCACCAAGCATTTACACTCCTTTTGAAATCTGTACACGTTCCTACAGTTGGATGTTCTGTGGGAAATTGCATAAGGCACAAAAACAAGTGTTACTTGGAATGATGTGCTCGGAGTACAGGGAACACTCTGGTCTGCTGCCAAAGCGCTCCTGCTTGGCTTTGTACTCTGTCCTCCTCGCTGCAAAATGCCATCGCGGCTTTGCAACCCCTCCTAAGACGCTCCTCCATCACCAGATGTATTTCTGCTTTGAGCAGCACCCAGACAAAATCAGCCTCTTGCCAAGTGCTCTGCAGCTAAGAGTCAGCAATAGGTAATCGATAGAGATTTACAGAGGAACTTCTCCCAGCTATCAGCATGTGACATCTTCACTGTCACTCCGCTGTACAAGCAGGAACATTCAAATGTTGGGCTACGCTCATTTCTGTGCAGGGTCTTGTGGAATTTGAAGTGGGCTACACAATGCAGCTGCTAAATATCCATAAAGGGGACGTTAACTAGGCTGCACATAAAAGTAGCATGCACTTCTCTGAGTGTAGCACAGTAGGAGGTGTTTTTAAATTACTTCACCTAAGGGCCACAACAGACTGCATGCTCGATCACATGTTCCCTGTTATTATGGTGCTCTGTGTGCTCTCGTTTGCATGATTGAAAAATACTTCATAATGGAAGTAATTAAGTTACCACGATTAACACTTGGCCTGTGAATGGATGTTGAAACATGTTGCAGGTCTGTTTGCTTGGAAAAGAGTTGTTGGAGTCAAAACATTGGAGGGAGTGAAAAGAGAGTTTCCACAAAGCGGTGTGTACAGTATGTGGTGAATTGATTACATGCTTGATTAAACACCAGGTGGAGGAGTCTGGCATGCTGATCCAAAAGCATATGCAAATAATGCTGTTTCCGTAGATTATTGCCTTTCATGCACCCTTCCATACACGCACGCACACACATGCCAATGCGATCTTGGCAAATGAAGTTACTTTTCTTTCCTCAGTCACACAAACTCAAGCGATTAAACTACTGTACGTTTACATCAAGCATATAGCTCATAAACATCGGGATGCACACAGAGACGGATTCAAACCTAATCAATTTTATTCCAGAGCAAATGTTCATCCACGCAGGGCTTGCATGGGCAACTTAAGCAAATCAAGCTGCGTTCATATTATTCACAGTTTCACGCAGAAATTACTTGACAACAAGCCACTGCATTATATGTTGAGGATTACAGTTTTTCAGCAAGTACACAGCCACAGGCCGTGAGTCCTGCCTTTTTTATTCTATCGTGGCACTCGTTCGATGTTCGAAGGACAAAGAGACACTCTGCTTTCGAATTAACCTAAGATATATTGATATACAGAATATCACGCACATGAGTTGTTGTCACATGTGCACTCCTGAAAGGTTCCAGAAAATGTCATGTAGACTGCCCCTGAAATCCTGGGTTTGCTTGTTAACACATGCACCTCACAGCGGGAGATTATCCAAGTCGGAGAGGTTTGGGGCACAGGAGGAAGTGATGCATACAGTTCTAAATTCTGCTATAGAAGGCTGTAATGACAATTATATCAATGCTTCCTGCATATATTTACAATATCAACTAAACAGCCGAGAAGAACATACTGGCGATCAGAAAACACAATAAAGCTTTTTCATTACGTGTATAGATATCACAAAGGTCACATGTGTACAGTCTATGGTCGTGTGCTGGTCCCAGGATCACGTCACCTGCTCCCAGCTAGTGGTGAATTTTCCTTAATATTTCCTGCTGCTTTTGTCAAAAAACCCACAAAAAATGTGGGTAACGTCAAGGTGAAAAATTCAACTGTTTAGGTTTGAAAATGCAGCATTTTCAGTTTTCAGGAGTGTGATAGCACCATTGGTCTTGGCATGCAGATTATGCAACACCGCTTACTTTGGATAAGATAGTTTGTTAGACAATGCAAGTTACAAGTTTCAAATAATGTCTCACTGAGGTTGGGGAGCTTAATTGTTATACGTGCCATACTGTTGTATTTTGGGTACAATAACTATAAGCATTAGGAAACTGAAAAATGTATACTGAATGCATTCTGAAAAATAGTGTCAAATTCTTTATGTAAAATAGCAAAATAAAATATTGCCTTGGTCAAGGGCACCTCCGCAGGGCTCAGGAAGTGAACTGGCACCTCTCCAGCTACCAGACCAATTTCCAGACCGAGGCTTTGAACCAGTGACCCTTCGGTTCCCAACCCAAGTCCGTGCTGAGCTACTGCCAGATATACAGTATATCAATATTTGAAAGTGTGTTTGATTTTTGTTCTTACTTTGCTCGGATTGGCTGTTTCCTGTCAGTGCTTCCTTTTTTAAAACTCTTTGCCTTAAGCCAACTGCTGCCATGAAACATGTTGGAGCCACACAGCACGGCTCTTATGGAGAAGTATTAGATCTCATTGTGCCGTCTTAAGCTATCCCATATGAGGACAAGGAAATGTGATGTGCTCAGCTCCCCCCGGTGCAGCCCCACCCAGAGGAAATCCTCTCATTAACTAAATCGATAAGCTCCACAGCTCCTGTGTGCTCATGTATGTTCCTACTTTTACTTTGCATAATGGAAGAGGGAATTTTCATTTTGGCAGTTACTGCTCAAATTCACTGTGTACGGTTGTTTGACACAAGCATTTGACTGATTTAGATTTCTTTTTTTGAAGGTGTTGCTTCAAGTTTGCCACCTTTCGTTTACATACATTCGAATTTCAAGCTTCTCAATTAAATGTGCTCCTCACTTTTAAGGCTGTAGATGATTATTATATTATTTTCTGAAGAATTGGACGACTGTTTGATCCTTTTGTCCTCATGACCTCTTTTTGAACATCTTGGTCTTGTACAATCATACAGAATTCAGAATTTATTTGCACGACCAACTTTAAGGATTTTGTTATATGTCCTGTGCATTTTCTGATTAGTAACATCATAACTGTGATTGGATGTAAAACACCCTGCATCAAATGCAACTAATACTTTGATGCATTTCTGATTTAAAACTGATAGTGACTGCTGGCTAATTTAGTGAATATAATTAATGTCTTATTTAATATATGGTGTTGAATTTGTTTGAAAACATTGTATCATCGTTGTTGAAATTCCTTTCTGCAAAAAGGCATTTCTTACATATAAAGAAAGATTCTTTGTTGTTCCTCTAAATGGCATTGGAGAGATGGATGATGAAGAGGCTACATTTATTCTGCAAGCACAATAAATGGACTAAATGGAAACAGGCCCATATTTTGCCTGATCTTGGAGTTCTTTTGGGATTACCAGTAATTCAGCTGCTCATGGCGGCACTCTGTTGTGCTTACACTTCAGTAACACACCAAGTTGGTAAAAAAGTTGGTAAAAGTGCGGCATTGGACGGAGTGGAACCATTGCTGTGGAATATGCCGGTTAGAGCAGTAAAAAACAATCCAAAACAACCTGTATTCATCACTGTTCAAAACATTTTTTAGACATATTTGACTTATATTGATACTGATATTTGTTGTGTTTTTTTCCTTTTCCTTGTATTTCCTAAGACTGCCATGACTGGATGGAAAGAAGGCCAGATAAATGAATCGTTTACCTGTTTTCAAGGCAGAGGCATGCAAACACAAATCCATCAATTTGTCTCTTTCTGACAACTGACCACGATAAAACAAACACAGTAGTACTCTCATCATTCACACGTCTGTATAGACCGGAGTATTAAAAACCTCCATGGAGACGGTGTTCACACAGATGACCTTCAACAGGAAATGTGATAGTCTCCTGGATACTGTGTGCATGAAGCCAATGTCAAAACAAATGGCTTCAATATGACTGCACCGCCGATTGAAAACAGTCTTTTCATTGAGTACAAAAACATGTCCTTTGCAGGAGCTGATTCAATGGGCAAAGAGGCCAAGCATAAATTCTTACCTCCTCTTTAACCTTTTCATGAAATATATTTGATTTATTTCAACTTTGTCCATCTTCCTCTGCAGATGTCTTTGAGATTTGAGATGATGCAACACTTCGGTAAGGAATAAGAGATAATGTGAATTATCTCAGAATATCTTTGGGCCAAGATGGAGATGGATTTCTGTGAAACACAATGTTTAATGGCTCATTATTGCGGCCAGCCACTGAAAATAGATGAGATAGACATTTTATCCTGATTAACGCGCCTAATGGGTTTGCCCATAAAAAACCAAAGCGTTCCTTCAGTGATGCATGCTGGGTCTGTCTCTCCCTCATATTTTCAGGTCGATAATGCATACACTAATCCATCAAGATTGACAGCGATCATTAGAATAATAAGGAGAGCAGATATTTGATATGAACTCTCTCGGTGGCTGTTGCCAGATGAATTAAATTGTCTGAGACACGTGGGCTAACTTGACAGCAGCAGCCAATAACTCGCTGAAATTCATCATTTTAGCCCACGGAAGTTCATCTCAAGATTAAGTTTTCCATTTGCAAACGAATCAAGATTATTTTTCTTTTCTTCTATTTTTAAAAAACTCGAAGACAAGCATTAGCAAACATTAGAATAAGTGGCTGTGTACTACCATTGAAGGTTGGGATCATGAAACACTAAAGTGTTTTGGCAGAATATGTCAAACTTAATGTCATTTTGTTGCCCTCTGAAAATTAATTAGTTAAATACAGAACTTTCTTGGTAAATGGAGGTTTTAATCAGTTGTAATTAAAATGACCTTCATGGCCTTAGGACCCATTTTAACACAAATTCACAGACCTTCAGTTGCATGTGAATTAACAGAATAAGGGCCACTTAGTTTGTCCACTGACTGTTTTTATTTGCGCCCGTAGCGCCCCAAACCTAAGCTTCGGAGCTCCTCCCCCTCGGCTTCCTGTTGCTAGGTTACCAAGGTTGGCTCACAGCACTGCTGCCTGGATTGGAAGTGACAGTTATGTTTGTTTCAAATTGCTCTGTAAGCTTCATTTGTCTTTATTCAAGGAAATATCACCAAGAAAACAATGTAAAAGAAGTGTTTCCAGGCATTAGCAGCAGCTCTAGTTGTCTGGAAAAACATTCTCTTCCACCATTTCTGTTGACAAAGTTGATACTGTAAGTCCTGTCCTGTCCTAATTTTGATGGGTTTAGGAGCAGGTAGGGATATTGATATGCTCGGCAGTATCCAAAAAGTTGAACAATTTGAGGGCAACGACAGAAACCAGCTGACGCTGAGTGCTGAAAATGATGAACTGCATTGGTTTTGTAAAGAAAATGGTATCTGTGGATGCAGGCCCTTAAAGGTATGATTTTGCATAAGGCTTTGACAGGGTTTTTTTTTCTTGCCAAGTATGACACACTATTTTAAATTGCCTTTGATCATTTGAAATGTCATGGCTTAATGTCGTTAACGAATCCTGCCCCGATAATGAGCGATATGCTGTAATATAACACGCCATGGCTGCTCCTATAAATATCATTACATTCACTTCACAGGAATCGATTTCTGACGGTTGTTTTATGCTACATTGAATTTAAAAAAAAGTTCCATGCTCCTGTGTCTCAGAAAGAGTTGAAACTCTATTTGAAAGTAATGCCCTTTAAGAATGTATTTCTAGAGAGCGTTATTAAAGCAGCGCTGAAGGAATAAACAGTATTTGTAATTCACGCTGCAAGGGTTAGGTGTGCGCCTGACTGTGTGTTAGTTCTGTTAAGTTTGTGTGAATGTCGGTTCTCAGGTGTCAGTGTTTGTTTGTCTACCAATATTTATATTTCTCTAAGCAAGTTTCATGTGAGCATCTCATTAAAGACGAATGAAACGCTGTAGTCAACAAAATCCACATTTCCTCCATTGGCAATTCTTTAACCAGGAGAATGACCTTAAATGTTTATTCACTATGAATAAATCATGTGCGAATTATTATTAATTTTAAACCAGTTTGAGCCATTTTGCCTTTATTGGGATAGGATAGTGAAGAGAGACAGAACATGATGAGGGGAGAGAGAGAGGGGGTGCTGCCGAGGGTGTCGAGGGTCAGACTCAAACCTGGCACAGCTGCTACAGGAAGACACTCTCAACACATGGGGCCCACGCTCTAACCGCTGAACTCCACCTGCGACACATTTTTGGCATTTTATTTTAAAAATAAAAAAAGGAAGAAAAGTGATCAAAACGTATACTGGAATCAGTTAAAAAAAAATTTAGCTATTGGACAACCACAGAACCTGCAGATAAGAAATCAACGTAGATCTTTTTTTTTTTTTTTTTTTAATCATTTTCTGTTTGCCTGATGAAGGTCTAGTACCAAAGCGTTGCCAATAAATATTTGAACACATTGCTCTCACCCGTCTTGTGAAGTGGATGTGCGAAGGTTTTCACTTTCTTTGTAAAATAAGACTTCTTTATTCTTCCATATTTCTATTAAGATACAATTAAATATCATTCTATTTCATGCAGTGTAAACCTTTAATGAGCATGTGTTGACAATATCTCCCCAACATTGCCAAAATAGTCAATTTAATTTCCACAAGAGACACATGAAATTTAATAAACTGGTGAAAACCAAATAATTCAAAGATAGAGAGAGTTTCAACTAGCAAAGTCATGCTGTAATGTAAGGAGGAAAAAATAACGTGCTAAAAATACAACTCACAAAGAATAGTATTCTTCTCAAACTTGGGCATTTGGTTATCCTGAGGAAACAACCCCTCCTTAGTTTTAGCTTTGAACTTTGCAGTAGCGTCTAGCCTAAGGACCCAACACCAACTCCTTCATGAAAAATCACGACCCTAATTCCTGATATTTTCCAACCAATCACATTTCATGAAAAATGGTGGAGGTTGGACCTTAGATGGTAAAAAAAATGTGCGACAGGCACAACTTTGTGACCCAATGAAAATAGCTTGACAACCAACTTTTTGGGTCCCAACCCATCAGGTCAGGTCACATTTATTTATACATTTATTTTTAATTTGATATTGTCAAAGCCCAAGTTTAGGGACTTTGACAATTTAAAAGCATGATTACCTTTGAGCTTGAGCTTGAACTGTGAATAACTGACTGCCAGGAAGTCCATATTGGACGATATAAGGGGATTAGATGAAGTTAAGAATCACTGGTCTAGAAGAAGACATTATACAAAGTGGTTGCTTGGCAACAACGATGGGAAAAAAAGTACATTTAATGATAGACTATCCTGAATGAATTTGATAATTCTGCTTTCTGTGGTAATTCAAGGTAGAACCACAGAGAGGGTTCTTTTGTTGTGTGTTAAATAAAATGTCAATGTTGGAATAAAACAAACATACACTAAAGGAGAGTCAGGGTCCTATGATTAGTAATCACAATGCAATATTTAAACACAGTCATTGTACGTGTATAGGCAGCCGTGGTGTTCATGTGCTATAGAAACCTTACAAAGTCATTTTGTGGAGGCTCCATTGAGACTCATACACGTTTTAATACTTTGAGTTCATGTTGAAATCGAGCCATCTCATCATTTCATGACTGAGGTCAGCTGCAGTGACTTTTGGGTCATATGATGGAACTAATAGAAGCAGCTGCCATCCATCTCTCAAGTACTCGTGCTTGAGTTAGAAATGAAGCCTGTCACGATACAGATATATTAATGAGCAGCGCTGTAGTGCACTAAAATACTTCTCCAATAGGGTGTTGAGAATGGAGAGGTGAAGCACCCACTTTACCCACAGAATAACACTGGAAGTGAAGGTTTTTTTCCCCCCCCTTAACAGAAGGCATACAACATACCGTCTATGTCCTTAAGTGCCCGATGAATACGTATGACTGTAATTCATCAGTCACACTCTATTGCACATGTACTATGCATAATGCAGGGCTCACCTTAACTTAGCCTTTCGTACTCCACTCACTAAGCATGGGTTCATTAAATTTAAGAGTATTTTCTTAAATTTCACCTAACCATCATCTCTTTAAGTGTATAAAGTTGGCAAATAGGATGTGGTCGGTTAGACAGATTCACAAAAAACGCACAGAAACGTCCAAAACACAGTTGACTCCCTTTTTGCCCCATAAAAATATGACATGATAATCAGACATCGACATATCCTGAATACCTAATGTTTAGAAAACAAATCTTCATTTGATTAAATCCTGTTTTTTTTTTTTATTCTTATTGAGGCTAATTCTCAGTTTGCAACCATTCATTGTCAAGAAGTACAAACTAAACAGGAAATGCAAAAGGCTTACTAAAAGTCATTCATGACAGTATAATTTAATTCATAAATATACAGTAGAGAGACGATGAGTTGTCCAGTGGTCTTTGGGGGGGCCATTTGAAATAAACACAGCATACTTGAATCAAAGGATAAGGTCTATGCGACACACACACACACACATAAACTGAAAGTACATAACTTTGTTTATTAAATGCTGCATGATATCAAAATGTTTTCTTCGTTAGTCTGCAGATGAGCTAATGTTGCTGCCTGTGATACTAAATAAACAATGAATGAGGACGCTTTGTGCTGTAGCTTATGGTCGGGTCATTCGATTCTCAGAAACACCTTCACTGTTAAAAGCCCATTAGCAAAAAAATGAAATGTCGTTTTGTAACGCTTTGAAAATGGATTTGAGCAATTCAGCACTTTCTGGTTAAATTGAGCTGCTAATGTGCTTTAATTAAAACGACCTCAATGGGAGTTCAGATAGCCTGAAGATGCATTTTATCAAGAATTCACAGACCTTCTTCTGCAGGTGAATGAGGAGAAGGACACACTGTTTGCTATTTTGATCATTTAAAATGTCATGGCTTAATGACCTTAATGATTCCTTCACTAATAATGAGCTATATGATGTGAAATAATGTGCCATGGCTGCTCATAACAGTCATTACATTCACTTGATTTGAGTCATTTATAGACTCGAAGAAACCAGTTTTTGCACCATTGCATCGAAGAATGCATTTTGGAAATACTCATAACATTGCTTTTGTCTGTAGAACAGTCTGGCCTTGTATTAAAGTTTCCATTGGGTATACAAATACCTTCCCCTTTCCAATTTGTGTTCAGCACTGATTCAGTGATGCTCCTTTTTAAATGTGCATTGCTTGCAAAATGTTCTTAATCCTTTTTAAAATGTATCATGTTTCAAGAGGTTTGGGCAAGAGTTTCAAAAATCCTCCCGTTTTAGAATAAATTTTGAGAGTATTGTTTGGGTTTTATTAGCATGCATCATTTTATTTTCAGGGGGTTTCTATCAGCACTGTTTCTCTTTACAATTTTTTAAACCATAAAATGCCATTCAGTAGATGTGGGGGGAAAAAAGTTAGACTCATGTAAAAATCGAGATTCTTATCTTCTGAGATTTTAAATAGATTCATTAGTTCCAGAAATCGATTTTTGGATAATCAGTCACTCTCTGCTTAGTGCTAAGGCTAACTCTTTCACTTAGTAGAATGCCAAATGGAGCAGCAAGAAATTCAGCCAGTCTCACAGATGACTGGAGTAGATCCTGAAGTATGTACTCATTCAAAAATAGACTTTAAATCATGAATACAAAATCTTTTTTTAATCGAAAATAGATTCTGAAATCGAATCATGTACACACATATCCTTATTTTGCACCAGACTATTAACACGTTTATTTCTGCTGTAAAAATGGGCCTTTAACAGGGAGAATAATTATAGTTTTGTATTTTTTCTTTCAATTGAGGAACTGCTGTTTTTGCACTTCATCTTTGGCTTCTTTTTTCAACAAGAGTAGGAGAAACCAAGGGCCAAAACCTGATTCCTCCAATGATTATCAGGTCAAAATTGGCCCAAAACTCTTAAAGTCTGAGCCCAGCATTATTTTTATACCTGCCATGTAGAGGATGATTAATCTTACCGGGAAATAGGAGTGAATAATTCTGAGCTAACCATGAAGACAAACTTTTTTTCCAACCAAGTTTGCACACTCACTCTAAAATATCCCTATGATTTATTAACACACCCTTCTAAAACTCAGAGATTCAAGCTCTTGTGAAAATGCCAGGAAAGGCCATCCACTCCTCTGTGCTCACTTTCTCCAGCAAGTGCCACATGATGCTTTTCAGCCGCCTCATTAGGCCGTATGAGTGGAGAAGCTGTCATGGCTGACACAGGTATGAAGTGCTCAGCAGGGCAGAATTTCTCCTTGTGTTGGCACCCTGTCCTCACTGTGACTGTGACCCATTTTTAAATTGTCATGGGGGGGGACTGTAAGAAGACATGTGAGTGCCATGCTGACCCTCAGGAATTTTGAAATCTTTGCAGAGGCTTGTCAGCATACGTCAATGTCTGCATGTTCCGCAAACCACGCTTCTGTCTGTGCAGAATCCACAGCCTACGAGAGCACACAACCTGATTGATTGGCAGATATTTCTGTCTCGTCGCACACCACTGACTCCCATAGTGTTCCAGCCAATTAGCTTCTAGTTAAGAGTGATTTCCTTGGAGACATTGTGGAAAAAGCCGTTTTTTGGCAAGTGAGCGGGCATGTCAGATGACTCTAATAATCAATTCTGGTGCCAAATTGCCTGCATTAAGAGTATGTTGTTTTATCATAGCTCTCCTGCTGTTTCTCATTACATTTACTCTCACACCTTGAAATGACACTTGAATCACACTTATAGGAAGACGTTATTTTATGCATGAACCAAGAGTCCATTAGGCACTGTCAGTGCGGCCTTCAGATTCCTTGCCACATGTTCTTACCATGCTATCTCACAGGTAATTATAATACTCCTCATCATACATGTTGGGGAAGCCACAGGTTTTTTCTATGAATTCTGAGTGGCCTGTGATGTGTTGCATCATTGTTTCTGGTCTGCTGCTCTGCAGCTCTGCAGATTCTATTTTGGATGAGCACCAATGCTCTGTTATCTCTTCATTATATCCATTTGTCCATTTTAATGTTAACTAACAGGGGAATGCATGATGGCATGTTCAATGTACTGAAAAGCAAAACTGCAGTAATTTCAGCAGAGGCAGGGTTGATATTTAGAAGTCTGTGGAAATGTAGCTTTAAATAGTAAAAATGCATGTATGATATCAAAGCTGGAATCTCATTAAGCATCAACAAAAATCTGAGGCAAAATAAACAGCATTAAATGGTGAGAAAAAAATTGGCCAGCAATAAATTAGCCTCCATTGTTCTCAGAGCTACAAAAGAAATGCAATAATGTAGCTCTGTAGAGTTAGAGCTTAGCACAACATGTACTATTATCATACAAAAGTTAATAATATGAACTGCCAACACCCATGGCCATCGCTGCTTCATCATGGATGATGCCCATGCTAGGTTCAAATAGCCAAATAACTGTCCTGTGACTATTCTTCTGATGGGTTGACCTCCTTCCAAACATTGGTTAAGAATGTCTACTAAAACATAAACTAGTTCGATAATCTGTACAATGCGTCTGTTGGTCTTGCAGCACCTCAGTGTTCTTTAAAATTGGTTTTATACATCTCATTGGTCCATATTTGTGTGAACAAATGGTTGAGCGGAGACGGCCAAATCAAAGTGTTTGTAAGTCCTTCAACTGTTGCCAAGCAGGTGACCTGAAGCTTCTCTTGGTTTGTCTCCAATTTCACCTGGTGTGCAGAGACACTTTCACTTTTTTTTTGGCAGCCAAGTGGTGGTGTTGTAATGCGTATTCTTCTAATTTGATTGGACAACTGACTGCATCTTTCATGTTTACACCTGCGTCTTTACATGTTAATACAACGGATGCGAACGGTCACTCCTACCCTTTAGCTATCTGAGTGACCAATGACAGTAGGCTAACGGACTGTACGCAACTTTATAATTTATTACCTTAAGTTAAATCATGGAATTCAATTAGTGATCGCAATGCTAGTTCTGTTCGCCCATCTTTTAGAACCACCCACCCCCCAACCCCTTCCATAAGAAAAATGCACCAACCCACCACCACCACTGGTAAGACGATATACCTTCCTGCCATCTTGACTGTTTCTTTTTCCTCTAGAAGATCAAATAGCATAACCAGAACTTAAGATGGCTATGGATAAAATCAATAATCTTCTGCTGAAGTGGCTTACTGTATTAGTAATTTGTCAGCATGCAATTGTAATACTCCATGGACTCCTGCTCCAAACAATGATTATTCTACATGAGTCATGAGCAGCTTCAGACAGCTTAATCCATCACTGAGCTAAAGCAAGCTTTCCCTTCCTCTAGTTTTCTGCTGGCCTTGATCAATCTACACCACATATTCCTCATAACTGGCTGCCTTTAATGTTCAGTTCCCACTTCACAGGCCTTGTTCCTTTTATTCTCATAGCTTTTGGTGTAAAGAATGTACTCTTAACGACGGAGCTTTCAGCAGCAATAAGTCATAGTTCTGGATAAAGTGGAAGCTCAGGCTGTTCCTCACACACAGAGTCACTGCCCAAGCTAGACAATTACTTTCACCACTCCATCATTTTTTTTTTAGTGCCAGAATCCTCTCCAATCCAACTGTTATGCAATCTGTAAACTTGTGTAATAATCCATCACATCATACTCTGGTTCTGTCCAAAAACACTGTTCAGAAAGATAGAGGGATGGATTGGCAGGAAATGATTTTGTAAGGCGTCTTTACACTCCACTGTGTCAGTTTTCAAAAGCAAGAAATCAAATGTAATAGATAGTTTACTGGAGCTGGACCACAGGAGTATCCCATAATACCCATCAGTTATCTAGTCCGACATATTATTTTGGGATTTTGCTGCCTTCAGATGTAATTGTGTTATATCTGCTGTGACTTTAACCTCTAAAACATCATGTGGAAAGTGAAACCGAAATCCCTAACAGTTACATGACTATCTTATTCAGAGGCCTGTGTAAATCAGAAATGTGAAACAGTTGGCTTTACATTTAGCACGGTTAAGATTTGAAATATATAATGTGTCAATTCCACCATTGAGTCATAGGTAAAGTAACACCACAGCTAGGTAATACAGCTTTTTACATGCAGCGTAAGCGTCTGCAGGCCAAGTTTTCATGGCCACATTGTCGACCATCTCATTGGTGTTTGTTGTCCACAAGGGATTTTATCTCTGTAGTAATACAGTACAAACTGCAGGGGCGCCAGTAGCCTATAGGGTAGTGCAGGCGCCTCATGTACTGTACAGAGGCTATAGTCCTCCAAGCGGGTGCCCTGGGTTCGAATCCGACCTGTGGCTCCTTTCCCACATGTCATTCCCCCCTCTCTCACTCTCCGATGTCTGTCTCTACAATGTCCTATCTCTAAAATAAAGGCATCAAAAGCCCAAAAATAAACCTTAAAAAGCTAACGCAACAGAGCTATCATTTCAAATTGCATTCAGGAACATCTTAGCCAAGATTTCATTTGTAAGCTAACTGCTACAACAAACTCAGCATCCGGTGAACAGTTAAAAAACATGTATTTTTCTGAAGGAAGTCTGTCTACTTTCCCTTCTGATTCCAACTCAACCACACTGTTTGGGGCTGCACAGCACTGACTGTCAGCTCTGGCATTGCGATGTTGAGACAGGCAGATGCCAATCAACACTAAATTGCCCACACACATGGAGAAACTGTCAAAACAGCAAAATGAGCTCAACTGTGGTTGAGGTTTTCTCACAGACATTTATTCTTAATATCACTCCGATTTTTGTTGAGGCTTCATGAGTGTCTGAACTTTGTTATATGTACACTAACTCGTGCCAAATTTCCACAGGCTTTAAGAAAACAAAAAAACAGATCATAATGAAAATGCTATGGCTGAATTACTAAGTTTTATCTGTTGTAATGGATACATTCTACTGTACACGTGTCCACACCAAAAAACCTCAATGTTAGGGTGACCTGTAAACGTCTCTTTGTTGTCCACCTGGCATAAAAGTAAAGAATACTGTCCTGAGTGATGCCTCTTTCTTTTTCTAAGTGTTCAGGAAGATCTCCATTCCTGCTCCAAATGCGAGCCTTTTAGAAAGAGATGACGCCACCAAACTGTGCCAGATGAAAAGCTGTGCCATTTCAAAGAAAAAAGTAGTGTAAAAAGAAATTCACACACAAGGCTGCACTATGTTCATCCTTCTTTAGAGTTTGACACTTACAATAAATTATGTAAAACTTGTAATGCCCCCTGCTGAGGCTTTGAACTGTGTAATTATAGACGCCTAAGAGAGAAAACCTCTGTGTCAGATATCGGGGGTGATATTGCAGAGTGGCAGGTCTAAATATCACAAGCTACCAGAGGCCATATACTTCTAAATACGCCTCTCATAGTGTAGTGTTGTAGTACTCGAAATAGGTCTTTTTTAAATTTTAAATCAAAACTGGTCGAGACCAACGCAAAAAAGGCTATTTTTCCACGTCATCACTGTGATTAGAAGGAAAGTGTCTCTTTCTAAAAGAACGAAAAACTTCAATATATTTGTCGTTAGATTTTTATCCCCCGGTTACGGCCGCAACCCTCCCGTTGTTACGGTCTAAATGAGTTACACGCCCCCTGCACACATGATGATTTTCCAGTGACATTTCTGGTCTTGGTCACGTCTGTGTCTCGCCCTGCCTTGGTCTTGGTTTGACTCAGTCTTGAGCCCTAAATGTCTTGGTCTTGTCGCAGTCTCAGAGCACTCTGGTCTCGGGTATGTCTTGGTCTTGGTTAGTGTGGTCTTGACTACAACACTATCATAGTGTATAGTGTTCACAATATGTAGCACTATATAGGAGTACAGAGCTTTGCCTATGTATCTTAGAAACGCTAGTCTGCATGACACAACAAAAATATTTCAAACGTTCTGTATGTTTAGTTGTATTTTGTAAACTACAAGTGACCTGGCTTTTGATGACGTCACTGTGTGGTGAAGCACTAGGCAGTCATGGAATATGTGCGGAGAGTTATAGCTCATTCGGCTAGCTAACAAAGTTTTGCAACTGTTAGCAGAAGAACCTGAATAAAGACTGTGTTCAAGACCAAGCATGGTTGTAGAGTGTTTACATGACATATACTATTTTACTCAGGACACAGCTGAAGGCAAAAAGTGAAATATATATCCATCCATTATCTATACCCTGTTCGGGTTCACAAGGGGCTGGAGCTGCCGTACTCACATTCACACTTACGGGCAATTTAGAATCACTAATTGACCTAAAGAGCATGTCTTTGGACTGTGGGAGGAAGCCGTTGTACCCAGAGAGAACCCACGCATACACAGGGAGAACATGCAAACTCCACACGGAAAGGCTCCAGTCTGATGGGGAGTCGAACCAGGAACCTCCTCGCTAAAAAAGTGAAATATAACTAAGACGACATATCTAACATATCTAACATCCAGGCATTTAAAGCTTGTTTTTATCTGACAAGATCATTCTTCTTCTGAGTTGTGTTCAAGTGATGTTATGTTCAATAATATGTCATGACATCTTATAAATTGGGTTCAACACTCTGCACACCAAATCAGATCATTTTTGTCTTTTATTGAGTCTGAGGAATGTTATCCTTGAAATAAAAATAATTGTAGAGTTATAAAGGTTTTAGATCGACAATGACGAGCACAGAAATGGTTTCATTAAAGTCACAATTCCTTATTTCAAGGAATTTTTTTTCTCCTTTTCACATGTGAAAAACAAGTGAAATGAACTGTTTCATTGCCAGTCTCAAACCACAGCACAGCAGCCATGTACAGTATACGGAAGAGACAAAAGACTTTTCACATGTGCTAACATACTATGAGGGTAGTGTAATTGTCCCATGATGATTTTAAGATGGGAAAAGGAAATTACAGGTTAAGATGATGACACAAGCTTTTTCTGCACCCTTCAAACTAATTGAACACATAATTCTTAAACATGTCTTTGTATCAGACCAATGTGCTCATTTTTAGTTAAGCACTTGTTTAAGATATATATCCGTATTTCAAGACATTGTCAAAGCACTAAACCCTTTCCTCCATACTGAGAAAATAATTCTTAAATGTTTTGTTCTGGGGGGGGGGGGGGGGGGGGGGTTATGACTACATATTTTAATGAAGGAGGATGGAGCAACAATCTTTTCTTCTTTTAGCAAATTATTTTGCTTATTTCAAAGGCAGGGTTGGTAATTTTCCAAAACTAGCATGATTATGAAAGTAGCATTCCCTCAGTGCTCCGTCTACACCCCCCTCCTCCCCTCTGTGCTCCCTCAGAAGCCACGCCCCCTCACCTCCATGCACGAGCGCCGTTGCTCCAGAAGCGGACCTCAGCTCATCTCTTACATTGTGTAGAAACTACGTCGTCTCATTCAGCTGTGAGTTAACTCAAAGTATAAACTCCGTCATCGTTGACGCACTTTGAGTGTGGGCTAGTGCACGCAAGAGAACGAGCAGGGAGACAGGGAGGCTCTGATTGGTTCATCAGATTGGTACTTCATGGCAGATATTGGTCAAAGTTTTTACAGGTTCACAACTGCTACAGATGACGGATTTTCTTTGCTTCTTTTTCAGAGCACATGAGTTATTAGTTTCTGTCAGGACCTAAAGACAATTTCAACCAAAATCTTAAAAAGTGTATCTGGAGAAAATTACCAACCCTGCCTTTAAGTGTTTTTCTTATTTCTAACTCTTTGCAGGACGGGACAACAGCCTTGTAGATCAATATGTGAGTTATGTAATGAGGGCCTCGGAGGGCCCCGCGTTGGTCCTGAAGGATTCAGCAGAACGCTCCCTCCTATGGAGCCCAGAGAAAGAGACACACCTCCCCAGCATCAGGCGCGGGGGTTGAAAAGCAACCTCCTGCAATCATCCATCTTAGCACAACACAGAGGCTTTTTGCTGCTCATTAGAGCCGTACTTATGCTTTAATGAGGAAGCAGGAGGGGTGTCGGCCATGGGGTGGAGACACACAGCGGTCATTTTATTTTCGTTTGAAGGTGACCACTGTTTTTAATGGAGCTGCATGTGATGTGTCTCCCCTGAGTTGTTAAACTCTTCATCGCTTTGTCTCTTTAAACTCATTGTCTCCTTGCTGCTGCTCTCTGGCTCGCCTCTCTCTCTCTCTCTCTCGAGCTGTCTGCCTCCTTCTTTCCGTCATTCACTCTCTTCCGCTTTGGTTTCTCCTTCACCGGATCCGAGGTGCATGTTGGAGCTCTTCCTATCGTGAATAATGCGCATCAACTGCAGAGGTCAAACGGAATGGGTTTTGTGAGATAATGACTGGAGTGATGGTACCTGGGCGCCACCAGATTGTGGAGTGTCTGAGCTTGTCATAAAAAACGACAGGGGAGGAGGACGCTGGATGCTCACTGTGTCCTTTAAGCATTATGAATGTCAGAAAAGGCAATGCAAAATGATCCTGTTTTCATCCCGCCCCTCTCCACCAACAATCTCTGTGTCATTTTTGTCTTCACCCGAGCAGAAAAAAACCCTCAGTTCATCCATAGGTCACACATCCATGTACAGCATTTCCAAACTCAATCTAGCGACTGAGCGACAGCCATATCGGTGGAGCTTTGTGTCATCATCCCACATCACATGCCGCTCAAAGCTCATATTTATTGCATCTGTCTTCTTATCATTGAACGACTTTGATGCCTCTCTCCTGCATTACAAAGTCGAAGTACACTCCCACTTTGTGTCAGCACCGGCGGTATCTTCTTGAGATTTACAGCTCCATTGACTGTTTCCCTTTATCCCCGCCTTCCGCCACATTTAAAACTCAAGGAAACATCACAAGTTAAGTGAATCGAGGGCATCGCTCGGCTCCCCCCCCCCCCCCCCCCCCCCCGCCTCTCTGCTGCTCTAAACACAGAGTTTTAGCTCAAATTGCATCCCATTAAAAGTCAATGAGGCGTTGTCACATTATTACGGACCCTGAACTTGACAGCTCACAAAATAATCTATTAAAACCTCCTGAGTCACTGTGATGTGAGTGTAGCCGGGGCTCACAACATTAAAATTGATACTTGGGAAACGGGATATCACCTGTCACTGGGAGAGCAGGCCATCAATGAATAATAATTAGATGAAAAATCAAATGAATAAGTGAAATGAGAGGAGACTAGAAAATGCTGCACAGCTGTGTGTGAACTGTGACTCTGCACACAACTGGAGCAACTTTGGAAAGAAACAGGTTGAGAACAAAGATGAAGCATGACAGCGCCTCTGTCTACTCCAGCAGCCCGGCAACCATCACAGAGCTCACACAGTTACACACTTTTCACACAGCATCACTCTATTTGTGCAACGGATCTGTGCCAGTTCTGCAGCACGAGGAGAGGATTTGAAGATACAGAATGTTCCATTTTCAATCTGCAGTGACAATAATTGCACTTAATACATTTTAATGCAAGCAAAGACGAACTTGAAAGCTCATTTTGTGAAACATGGCAGCCTGAATCTATTTAAAGTCAGCATCAAACAGCCCAAGTCTTTGCAGCTTTAAAAAAAAAGAAATGGCATCGTAAGTAATTATATAAAACTGTCTATTCCCTGAGTGTTTAATGTGAAGCCAGCATACTGCACAAACGGAAATAATGTTAATCAACTTGGATCAAATTGAATCCAGCTTTCTCTTCAAATAATGCATTCTTACCTTAGCATTTTAAATACTGACACTTTATACGTTTTATTTTGCATCTCACAAGACAAGAGACAAGAGGTAACTTCCAGGGGTGTAGCATAAACATGAAGGGCCCTGGACATCTGTGGCCCCCTCTTCACCTCGACAGGTGCTAATTCTTATACCTGTGTCTTTTTACCAACAGATACGGTTTTATTAGTTTCATTTTTACCCCCAGTCTAACTCCCTGGCAGCTTTAGTTTTTGTCCTGTCCTGTTTAAAAAAAAATTAAAAAAAATCTATTGCTATTAATTGCTCAATTTTAATAGTTAGTCGTGATTAATCACATTTTTAATCACGTTTATTTTATTTTATTTTTTGCATTTTGAATTTGTGTAATGTGTTCAGCTAAGGATTCTTTTTGTTTGGATACACACTCACTTTTATTTTGTAATTAAATAAGGAACTTCTGGTAGATTCAAGGTGTGGCTCAGGGACGACTCAAAGGACGTTGTACCTCAACATGACACAAACAGGACAAAGAGTCCATGTTTGATACCTTATGACTGAGAACAGGCTGGACAGATTGTCCCCCCAAGACTTAAAAAGTACCCTCTCCACTGGTGTTAACTGTATGAAGCTAAAACTGTTTCAAATTAATACAATGAGGGAAAGGTCAACTGTAGCAACTGAAACTAAACACATCCTCAAAACTAGATTACTCTAAACTCTGTGCAAAATGTGTCGTCGGATTTGTCATTTTGCCAATAGTTAAACAAGCTGAGCACATCTCTGTAGAGAAGACATTTATATTTCAGTCTAAGTTAAATTTGTTCACTTCTTCAGGCAGACAAATGCACATTGCCATGCTTTATTCGTGCAAATCTGGTGTATCTCCGGCATCTGAATTAGAGGAAAGAGACAGTATCTATTGCAGCCCCCACGCTGTAGAATTGGCGAGCTGCTGATTTACATAAAAATGTTTCCTTTTGCAGCTTTGTGAATAGAAGTGCCTTAATAATTCATGTTGTCCGATCTGCTCACTGAAATGATGTATGTGGCTTCTTTTCAGAGGGAAGGTCAATGCTAGACTGATAGAACTGTGTTTTGATTCTGTTGTTATACATCCGTCGCCTCATCAAGGTCTTGACTAGCGTTGCTCTCTCTGCTTTTTTCAAACCTCAGCGTCCTCCTCTCTGCCTCTGGTGCCGGAGAGCCGTACAGAAATGGAGGCCTCCTTTAGTGCAGATGTTCACACCTGATTGCTTCAGTCCCCCGTGACGGTAACCCAGGGCCCTGGTGGGATAGCTGACCTTGTGGACGGGTTCAGGGTTTTGCCAAGGATGCCTTCTTGTGTTCCTTATTTAGACGGCTTGGCTAAAGTGGGGGAGCTGAGACAGATGAGCATCCTGAGCGAACATGCTGCAGGGACCCTGGGTGACAGCAGGGATTTCCATCATTTAGCTTTATGCCTTCACAGCTCTGCCTCCCCAACACCCATCTCTACTAGCTTCTGATTAAACAATCACACTTAACGGTTCACATAAAACATATGGTGACAGTGCATTTTTAGCTGATATACACCTATAGCACCATACAGTAAAAGCAAAGGTGTAAAGATGTCACTTTCAGATTTTGCACGATGACTCAGTCCAGTTAGACTTAAAGAGCCCATATTATGCCCTTTTTGAGGTTTGTATATTTAATCTATGTACTTACTTTTGTACGTTCACAATAGCTAAAGTCCAAAAAAAGTGTCTGTTTTCATGTACTGCTCCTCCTTGCTCCCTCTCCGCTCTGAGTCCGTCAGCTACGCTCTGCTGAGCCCCCACTGTGAGACCCCACGTGGGCCAAGTCTGCTCTGATTGGTCTGCCGATCCGCTCTGGCGTTATTGGTCAGTTGCTCAGCACGCGTCTCGGAAATTTCATCATGAGCTGCTGGGCTTGCCACAACGAGCCAATGGGCTTAGATCAGTGATCTCACACTGACAATGACGTCGGACTGACACATTTTTATCGAGGGGGGCTAGAACCGAGCGTTACATGCAGCTAATGCTACAGCTAACAGGAGGAGGTAGGAGAAGCCGCGTTTCCGTGGACTTTGAATTTTTGCACATAGATGTGCCTAAACGTGCACAGGACACTTGGAAAACACACTAAAGAGCATATAAAACAAGAAAAAACATAATATGGGACCTTCAAGACACATGCAGCATTAAGGGTTTAAAAACAAAACCATTTACAAAGTGATTACAGTTCCCATAATGACCACTTGAGGCGGGGTCTAAAAAACTTTATACACATTACATTACAGCTTACTGTGCAGTCACTCTGGTCCAACAGAAAATGATCTTATTGATAGGTATCTGCGACCCTGCCCACCAGATCTGGCTTGGTAAGCCGTTTCAGTGTTTCTTCTTCATTGATTTATTGGTGCTTTGCCCATTTCTTTTGGGAAGTCAGAATTGTTGTTGCCTTTTCCTCTCTCTGAAGAGAGCAGGCGATCAGGACGAGAAGACTGACCTGATTTGTTTCATTCACCTCCAACTCGCTCTCCCTTTGGAGATCTGCACAAGATAGTTAGCTACAGTTTACAAGCTCTCTTAGCCCTACTCTGATAAACAAACAACTCCAGTCGGCCACCAACCAAAAATAGAATCTCATTGTCTGCGGAACAATGCTGTTTACTATCTCTTAGTCAGCTAATGAATTAGCCGTTGGGCTTAGACTGTAAAACTTTTTATAACTTAACGTTTGCCAAAGCCCTCATCAAAATCACTTCTGGCGCCAACAAAGCATTGTGTTGGTGGCCTAATTGCCCAAAAAAAAAAAAATAGCAGTTGACAATCCCATGGATGACGTCATAATGTTTACTTCCACCTCTCTTGGAAGGTCGGTGGAGGGAGGCAATTAAACAGTAAACAGGTGAATGATCTCTTTTGAATTTCAAAAACAAATATCCTGGCTTTCATTTATAGTCTGCATCTTTCCAGTCATGTCCACAGTTTGGTTTGGCTTTACTGAAGTTTTATGAATAATGAATTTAATGTTTTGATGTTGTGAATATTGATGCACCCCCTGGTCACGCAGGGGGATATTGCCTGTCCGTCACAGCAGTGAGTGACGGCCACATATGGCACTGAGAAGCAGCTATGTCGGGTGGGAAGCCACCTCTCTGACCTTCATTGCAATAAGCACCAGTTGCAAAATTGCTTGTGTGCTTGTTGGCCGTTATTTAAAGCGACTGATTGTTTTGTTTTTTCTTCCCCCAGCCGATAAATAAATCTCTATATGTGTGTGTCGCTTGAAACAAATTCAATTATATTTGACACTCAGGAAAAGAGAAGACAAAAAGACACATAATTGCATTCACAAACACAAATGGTGGGACAGTGGGAGAGTAAGCAGAATAAAGTATCCAAACGTTTAGCAGCCTCTATCTGTGTGACACATGTACCTGTCGGCTGTGGCTGAAATTCCCTCATCGCACTCGCTACACACAATTATTGCCTTCTCGCAGGCGTGAAAGGAGCTGTCAGGAATAATATTGTCTTCTGAAGTTGTCGTAAAGAAAGCTTTAAAAGCCATTTTCTATTGACCAGTTTACAACTTTGCTCATCCAAGTATGGGACAGTTGCAGTTTCAGCTGTCCAGACTGTGATGATTTTCTCGTCAATCACGGCATCACGCAATTATGGGATCCAAATCATGGCGGCTGAGACGTGCAGCCCCCGGGTTTTTTTTATGTTTTACCTCTACAACACTACTTTATATAGACATTGGGATTTACTGTTGGGATTTATACTGCATTAGGGTTGTCACAATGGTGTAAGGTTTAATCTTTGGTAAGATATTAGTAAAAAAATCAAATGATATTCATACCTGGATTGATGTGACAGCAAGTCCTAGGCACCCCTATTTAGGCAATTTATGTTTTTAATTACCAAGAATTGCATGGAAACGTTAGTACCAGGTGTGGAGACTGGTGACTGGGTTTTCAGTCAGTTCCATTACTTATTTTTCTATGTTTAAAATAATGGTTAAGATACACAGTTTTAAATTCTTTCAAATTTGAATTTTTTTATTTTTTTGGCAAAGAATCTGCAACTGCCCTCTTTGGGGCTAGAAACCCACCCGAGGATGTTCCGGCCCGCACTTTTGGAACCACTGGTCTAAGAGATATAAACGCAACTTTTGCATACTCATGAGACTCTAAAGGACTTGAGACACGTCCATTTTTGCCAACCTGTACATTTGAACAGACCACAGGTGCTCTTTCCGCTTCATGTTTGGTGAAGGGGTATCCCTGAATATTTTTTTAAGCTTTATTTTTAGGGTTTTATGCCTTTTTTTCTAGAGATAGCACACTGGATAAAGTCAGTAATAACAGTGGGGAGAGACAGAATGAGGAATGACATGCAGGAAAGGAGCCATTGGTCTGAGGCCGACCGCTTGGAGGACCGCTGCCTCCGCACATGGCGCTCACTAACCATTACACTACCAGCGCCCCAGTAGCGCTGAACATCTGCAGTTAATTGAAAGGTTCAATACTATTTGATTCTATCCACCATTAAAATAACAGAGATCGTATCGTCTATAAAAAAAAATATCCCAGTATCGAACATTTTGACAACCTTAGATCTGCCTTGATTTCTTGATAACAGCATATTTTTACAGTAACACAGCATGAACCAATCTGAAGCATGGATTACATTCAGCTCACAGAAGCTAGAACAGAAAACATTTCACCCGTCACATTTTGACACTCAGCCTGCATCAGTTTGCTCATCATTTCTGCTTATCTCCCAAAGGATATCTTGTTTCTTGTAGATCATTACTGTACCAGACATCTGCTGTTTGCTAAGCTCAACCTTTTCAGGACTGGCTCTGCATTTTTTTTTTTTTTAGCTCAGAGAGAGAGAGAGCAAGATAGAGAGAGAGGTCCTTTGAGAGGGGAAACGCAGTTACACAGCAACTCCTTTGCTATCAACACAATAGTGCCATTAATTAGTTAATAACATTATCATTGACAGTTTCAGGTTCATTGACTGATTAACATGTAAGTAATTGTGACTGGTTAGGGTTGATTGGCTCCATAAAGCCCCCCACGGAGACTTAACAAAACATTAATTTGATTTGTACCAGTATAAGTCTGGAGTGTGAGGGAGTGGTGTGTGTCTCTGTGTGTGTGTGCTACTGTAATATAGCTGCTGTGTCTGATAGTTGCATGGCTACGGGGGGAGTAAAGATGCCAGGATAGATTTCATATGACTTCTTTATCCATCTGCTGTAGAGGTTTGATGGAGGACTTTAGCTCGGCTTTCCTGAGGATCAGTTATCTGCTCAGCAATCAGTAAAGAAAAGAAGGGATGTGATGATCCTTCCATCTCGCTCTTTTGTTTAACTTTTGGTTTTAAGGTTACGGTCGATTCAATCTATTTGCTTTTTTTAAAAACACACAATTTTCTTCTTTGTATTTCTTTAGGGGGCAGTGCTTTGAGAAACATCACTGTTAGAGTGCACATATGTCCAATCATTTTCCTTTGCAATCTGCAAAGTCCACAACATGCAGTTTCTGTGCAGCTCTTTGAGTACCATCAATATTTTTGGGTTTTTTTTTTTTGCATTCCTGCTAGCTAACAGTCTAGTGGTTGAGCTCTCAGCCTATGGTACTGTTGATAGTTGTGAAGTATGGACCCACTCTGACTCTGAGAGTCACGCTGCCCATCTCTGCCGGTCGCTTGTTGACTTTGATTAAGGAGCTTTTTCAACCAAACCACTGAAAACACCAGTGTTTTCTTTAAATGCATGCCCCTCGATGACCTCATCGAGGGGAAAAGCTGTTAAAAAGCCGTCATGACAGGCACAACATACTCAATGTTGCCGTGGAAACACTGGATGTGGCATCAAAGACAGCTCCAGAAGTAATCAGAAACTGCTACTAAAAGCTGCCGTACTGTTGCTGTATGTGCCGCTGTCATAAAAATGTCATGTTAATTATACTTGGATACCTTCTGTTTGGCCCGTCTTCACTCCCATGATTCTCCACCAGCCTCAACGTCATCTTTTGGTATTGTATTAAATGAGAGCCCCCTGGTGGTTGGATTGACATACTGTGCCTTTAATACTTTCCAATTCCATCAGTGGGTTTTTTCTTGCAGCTGTGTGCGCTTTATTTTTCAAGTGTCAGTATTTCAATTATCTACCATTGCAAATATTTCCAAATTTTAAAGGATATCTTAGTTTCACTTTCTTGAGCCCAGGCTGTTGTGGATTATAATGTATGACTCCATCTCTCAATGAATTAGGCTATTAACTTCCTCCTTGGAAGGACTGTTTTGTATGAAGCTGAATGACTGAAGTGAAAAAAAAGAGCCATGTGGAATTCAACCAGTAAGACCACCCAGAGGAGGAGAGAAGCTGCAGATAGTTGTGACTATTAAGATGTGTGATTAACAATAAAAAGCGTGCACATGCTGATTTTGATTCAGCTGCTTTCACTAAGTAGAGCATGTTGCCCAGCTCACCAGATGTGCACAGGAAGTAAAATGCTCAAGACACATGAAGCGTACGTCTTCTTTGATCTCATAAACCTGACAGATGTGATTCATCCTCTCTCCTGTTTACGGCCGTGCATTAATTTCCCCTCCCGTCCCTAACACAGTTTAGCCCAATTAACACAGTAGCTCTTTTTACTAACAGTGTGAGGGGGAGATGTGCATGTGTCAGAGCTGCAGTTGGCTGCAGCCAAGTACCGAACGAGATCCAAAGTGGAGTGAGTGCTGTGAATACCAATGCTTCCTACTTCCCCTCATTCAAGCCGACTGATAGCTTGTGCTCTCTCTCTCTCTCTCTCTCTCTCTCTCTCTCTGCTCTCCTCAGACTGCAATGTTTCTTTCATTCCATGACAGAAATACATCAGTTCAAAGAAGGAGATGAGAAAAAATAACCCATTAAGGCATGCAGAAGAGCACAATTAGAGGTATTATTGAGAGCCTTAATGGAGGTAGTGAGATTAGATGAATTTGTGCAATTTTCTAAAAATCTTCCTTTCAGTCCTGTGCGCTTTCAGAGAAACTATAAACATAATACTCTGCCATTTTCTTCCCCTCATCAGCTTCCGCATTTTCCCTTATGGATCTTAAACAAGAATAGGTGTCCTCCGGGATAGTTCATTACAATTTACGGCAGTGTTTCCAACGGATGAGCAATGCCTGCGGACACGAGAACAACTTCAAAATGCTCGGCATCAAGGCAAAAGCATCAGACTAATTATCAGGACGATGTGTTGCTGGGCTTTTGCCATAAAATATCCCTGCTTGTCATTGTATAAATGAATTAATTACATTGTTATTCTGTAGCTTTCATCTTTATCCACTAGCGTGTAAATTCAAAATATGCCTCGTCTGATTAGAAGAATCCAGCTCACTGCCACTGTCTGACTTAATGACTCCACATATTCAGCAAGATTTAAACGTGACTAAATGGAGATGGACAGCATGACTCCTTTGACTGTCCTACCTGCCATTAGCATCAGTGGGAGGGTCCATATATGCAGGTAAAATGACAGCAGTAATCAGTCTTCATTAACTTTGCACCACATGTATAATTCTAAAGCCACAGGAGGGGGGGGGGGGGAGAGTTAAAAAATGATCAAACCGGAGTCCATCTAATCAGTAAAAATGCCCTTGGTTCAGTCAAAGATGACAGAGAGCAGCTTTGGAGAGGTACCAACGTTAGCCTAAAATAAAGCACTTAAAGTTATACAGTACAGCATACATACAGTGGAGTCATTTCATCAGCCTAATGAATCCTTGCGCTGTTCAGTCACGACTGATTCATGCCATGAAAGCCATGTGCCTGGTAAAAGCTGATAGAGGAAAAACAAGCAGAGTCTACTGCTAAGCTAGCAGATATTTGGAACTGGACTTGAGCATGGTGTTGCTTTAACAAAATGCTAACATCGGTATGCTTACATGTCAACAGCAATGCTAGGAGGCTGGTGTTGGGCATGGGGATTGTTCACCATGTCCACCATCTTGGTTTTAGCATAGAGTGCTAATATTTGCTAAGAGGCATCAAGTAAAGCACGTGCGTCTGATGCTCAGGGGACTGAGCGAATCATCACGCGGAAAATACAAATAATAAAAATAGGGCGTCTTTCCTTGACTCAGACTATGTTCACACAGGAAGCGTTTTAACTTGTAGTTTCCACAGGGTCTTGTTAGCTCTGCATTCTGTTAGCGCCAGGGTTTTTTCTCCTTCCTATGGCGCGCGCCCTACCCAACTGGGTCTGTTTCTGCAGCGCGAGTGCAGCGGAGAGCATCCATGAGCAGCTGAACTCATGCGTTCACAAGATACTTGGAAAAAGTAGATTTGTATGACAGTACATAGCCAAATAGATTCATTTGAATTGATCTTTGATCAAGGGTTTACGTAAATATCAAATCACTTAAAATCCAGGGCACTCTCTTTTTAACATACCAGGGCATGGACATGAAGCGGTGTCATACTCCCTGACAGAGGCTCTGTGCCAAAAAGCATTGGGGTTCGTTCTTAAAGATTACAGTGCTCAAAAAAACCTTGGAGTTTCCAGGTGCTTTTATAGAATTGTCCACTTGTCGTTAGATCCGCTGTTCGATCCACAGCTCCTTTTATCAGCGTGTTGAAGTGTCTGCTATCAGTGTAAAAGTGGATAAGTGTTTCTTACCAGTGTTCGTGTATATTGGTTAGTGTTGGCATTTAGTTTCAAGGGGCCATAAGTGGTTAAAAGACTACAAAGATGCTGTTGAAGTTCAGGCCATTTACCGATGACATTTCACAGCAGAGGCTGATGTAAGTGTCATCAGTGGTTGGGCTATTTGAGGTATTTGGTCATACAGTTTTGGACAAATTGAAATTTTGACCTGATGATGGTATTAGATGAAGAGTGGGGATTAGAGCTCATCCTATTGGGGACATGTGTGTGTCAAATTCCATGGCACTCCGTCCTATAGCTGTTCAGACATTTCAGTCAAAGTCACACTGTCGCTGTTAGAAACAAAGTAGAATATGAATGGGAATATACGTTTAAGTGATGGAGTATGCAGATTTATATAATTTAAATGTGGCCTGTTTTATCACGTTAGACTGACTAATTATATCAGAATGACTGTAAAGATAAGTTCTTCATATTCTGTATAAAGGACGGTTTTGTCTTTCAAAACCATCATTTACACTTCAACCTCATGCTTACTCAAACACATAAATCTCTTTTCTAGCTTTCCAGCGATGTTTTTCTTTCTTTTAAGTATGTTCTTCAATTCAGCAAATTGGCACCTTTTACACCACGTGCTTCCTGATCACACTGTGTATGTGAATAGTCATAAGGTTGTGTTTCAAGGCTTGGAATGAAGACTATTTCTCACCTCTTTTTAAAACATGTTTGTTTGAGGAAAATTATGTTCATTCTAAAAACATTCAGAATCAGAATGGGAAATATTTCATTCATCTCGAAGGGGTTATACAGTTATTCATATACAGCACAGAACTCTGTGTCCTAACAGCACGAAGCATTGGATATCACATCTCGCTTAATCGCACGCTCACTGTCCACACTGCGTCTGTTAAATATTTAATTATTTTGCTCTGTGAATTTCAGTTTCCCCCTTGCAAACAGTATGGCATCCCGTGCTTTTGACAAAATTCACACTCAAAGGCTCGTTGTAAAAAAAATTCTCCGTTAGTGACACAAGTCAAGGAACAACATTTCAATCAGGGATGTGGATAGTTTCAATGCTGACAAATGAGTTGTTATAGGATAAATATAGGATAAATGCCAAACTAACTTAAACGTACAATATGTCGAATTTTTACACTAAATATCTATGTCTATATCCTCTTGTCATGGCCTCCACCATGACAGACACATCATGTTTATCGTTGCCGTGGTAACACCGGATGTTACGTCAAAGCGTTATTCTTACGTCAAGAATAACATAGGAACATTCATTCAAATAAAGCTAAGAAAAAAAGCTTTCAAAATGTCAATGAATCATTAGTTTAAATGTAGGTAGTTGTATTTAAACAGCCACTAAGTTATGTTAAGATTTAGCACTCCAACCACATGGTCATTGGTCATTTTCAGATTTAATAGGCAGCAGTAGGTCAAAGCCAACACTGCACAAACAAGAATTTACAAAAAAAAAAGGATTATCCACTTAAGTGTTGGTGATGTATTTATAAAAAGTTGTTGTCTGTGCTTTAACACATTCGCCCATTCACAGCTGGTCATGTAATCTTGACCTTTCTACCCTCACTGCAACATTTCTGCTGAATCCATACCCTGACCTGAATGTTTTCAGCGGTGCACCTGTACATAAGGACAGGAAGTCAGAGTGAAGGTCACCATTTTGGCCAGCAGGACACTCCACTCCCCTGAACGGAGAGGAGAGGAGCTGCAGTGGCTGCCTCTAATCCTCTTTAATTTGTTTTCAGATGGGGCTTTGGAATAGCAGCCTGCTCCCTAAGCAGAGATCACATAAGAACGTGGGCTGGGACAGCTGTCTCCTCTTCTGGCGGTTTTTTAATACAGGTCTGCTCACCAGCCCTCCCCTCGCTGCTTTGAATAATTCTGCTGCTAAGCTGAGGAGTTACTTTATGTGAATTTTAGTACCAAACATTATGATGCAATTCAACATAGTAAAAGCATGGCAGTGCCAGCACGGCTGTGTGGGGAGTAAAAAAAAAAAAAAATTAATGTGGGTGGTGGTGGGAGGTGTGTGTGTTTTTTTGTTGTCTTTTCTATATCAGCAGTCATGTGACCTCCTCCTTCTCAGCCCTCTACACAAAACAGACCTTGTAATCGGGTTTGGGTGTGTCCCCTCTCTCCTCTCTCGCTGACGGTAAAGGTTGAGTGTAAGGGGGAAGAAAAAATGGTTGCTTTGCTCACCTCACATGCATGCCTGAGCTCGTTCTTTCACAGAGGTGAATCACACGGGCAGAGGAATGCTCTGTCTCTCTTCATCCGGCAATGTTGGTCAGACGGAGGCATGATTCTATTGAAGTGATGAAGCACATCTTGGGAGACAGGAGGGGTTTAAAAGCCGCTGAAACAAAACATGCAGGCAGTAGGTTGGCGATGCAGGCAGGGTGCTGGCAGTCCTTTAATCCTCACCGCAGTGCTGATAAATCGGCATGCGAGTTTCATTTTTATCCCTCTTACCAGTTTGCTTGGCTCTTGAGTGATGAACAAACCCTCACTCCCCCCTTTTTGAGGCCTTTTGATATAACGTCCAAATGTGGATTACTCCCTCAGCAACGGGCCAGTTTGGTGCTGAGGCGCTGGGGTAACAGGTGGATGGATCCTGTGAGTGTTCAGGCAGACGGAGCTGGGTTATTATTGAGAGGAAGGACAGCGCTCTAGCTAGTTTTATTGATGCTATGCATAAGCGTATGTATAGTTTTCAGCACATACAGTCCACTAATGCTGTAGCTATCCTACCACATGTTCTAAAACGATAAAATCTCATGAATCTTTTGGCAATGTAACATCATTGTGCAATTTAGACAATGTGCAGGACTTTGAATGCATCTGTTGGTAATCAAAAACAAGAAATTACCCAATATTTGGTGCCTGGGACTTGTATTTGAATTGCCATGGTAACGAAAAAGGCATCAACTTCATTTGATTTTTACTGGGATTGCATCAAAATGACAACCCTATTGCCTACAATGGATGAGAACTGTACTTTAGAACTGAGCTTGATAAATCCATAGTCTGTATAAAAGAACTAAATAGCTTTTTGTGATGTCATTGATTAGTCTGTGGACTACCTCAAGTTTGAGCATTTATTTGGTGTTTTAGTCATTTCCATTTCTGTTCATTTTTTAGATGGAAGTAACCACATTTTGCACATGGGGATGATTCACGTTTTTAGTCTATCGTTGGTAAAGCATAACTTACTACTTTGTCTTTTTTTATTCTGATCAAAACACAGTTTGCAAAATGAAGATTATGTTGTATTTAGGAAGGCTTGAAACATGTCGACTGTGACCAACAGCTCAGTAGGAAAATGAAAAATATGTCAATACGTTGGGTTATTTTCCCATCAGATCTCAAACAACCATAGACTGTGCAAGACATGGATATGGTCTCTGTGATGTCACCCATTGGTTTATGAAGAGGCGTTATGAAGTCCAACGATGGTGGTCGCCATATTGGAAAAGCTATCTATGCTATCTATTTGGAGCAGCCAAATATCTGCCCCGAAAATCGACCAGGCCAATCATCGGTCGACCCTTAATACATACGGTGATTAATTTCCTTGAGCCCACAAAGTGTAGTACTTGTTCGTTTGTCTCAGTGATCATCAGTGCAGTTTTGCTGCTACAAATTTGCTACCAGAAAAAGGGAAACTGCGTCTCTTTTGAGACATTTCATAAAGGACATTTTGTAAGCCTTTTAACTTAACTGATTCAAACACTCGCTAACACTATTTTCAAACTGACCCTCTTTGCCTTAGGGCGTTTTTATGATCGTGTAAGCGTAGGTTGCACTCGAGCCTTTCATTGCATCATGCTTAAAATAGGTTGCTCTGCTCTCACAGGGAGTTAACTATATGGCAAAAATCTCTCTTGTCTCTGTCTTTTTTAAGTCTGAATTTTAAAGGGAAAACAAGCAAAATGCCAAGAGCAAAAAAATAAAGAAAAGGGGGATACAGCAGTAGCGAGGTGTCTGTTGAAGGCCACTAGAGTTAATAGAAATATTTAATTCAATATCAGGAATCAGCAGAGCCACCAGCACAACCCTGCAGGTTGTGTTTGTCAGGCAAACTCAATACACTCAATCGACGGTATCTTAATTGAGGTCACTTTGCCAATAGTTTTTCCTCCTTTCCTTTTCTCCCTTTTGAAACATCAAGGCAAACAGGATCCTCTCCAAAGTGCAGCCTGTGGGAGATTGTGTTTCTGAGGTGGTTTGAGTGAGGCTTTAAAGTGAGTGGAAACAGGAGCGAACCAGAGCAGAGATGTCGTGAATAGACACTGAAACAACATAAAACGGCCTTCTTGTTACTGCAGCAATTCAGCGATGATGAATCGACTCTGCGGTTGATGTTCCCTGCGTGTAGGATGCGGCCCTCAGATCCACCCATTTGACATTCAGAGCGGCCATTTCTCCACGCTGCCCCCGTCTCGTCCCTCGTTTCCTGCCATCGCTCCTGACCTGTGGTGATGCAGGGCTCCACAGATTGAATGCACAAACACTGATTGATACTCCAGTGAGTCCGTCTCTGGGTTACCGGGACAACTCACCTCATTGGTAACACCATCATGGCTGCAGTGAGCCCTGTGTTAATATGGCATTCAGGTCCTGTTTACCTTATTAAAAACAGATTGGAATATCTATTTCCAAGCTCTGTGACATTTCATTCCTGTGAGATCCAGATTTGCTTTTTTTATTAATTTTTTTTTTAACTAAGTAATGGAAAAACACAAACAAACAGGCAGCTTTTAGAGAAGAGCTTCAGGTCAATTTGTAAACGGTAGATTATTTAACAGGCGCTAATGGATTCAAAATGATTTATTTATGATTTTAAATAAAAACAAACATTGTGATTTTTTACTTGCATATTGTATTTGACATACAGAAAGTGACAGTAGTCCTAAAAAAACAGTCACATGTATACATGAGAGTTTGATGTAGAATGAATGCCTAAACTACGAAGTGCGTCCAACATACCATGACTGCACTAACTTTGACAAATGAGATGTAAGAAGAAGAAGCAGATATACTTTTTGAATTCCTCTAGGGGAAATTTGCTTTTACATTGTGTTGTTGAGACATGCTACACACAAACAAAGGATGAAATATCTACACAAGATTTTGCTAAACAGTAGTGTAAATCTGGGTATAAACTTAAAAAATCAAAGTTCACATAAAAGAGGCGGAGTTACCTCCGTATACCTGTCCTGTAATGTAATGATACCTGCAATCAGCAGATCCCTCTATTTTGTCAAACTGTGATGTTAGAAAATTATGAAGACATTATAATATATATATACATACATATATATATATGTATATATAATAGTCCAGAAGGCAAAAAGAAATGTGTGTCTTTAAATTAAAGCTTAAAATATCACTTTATGATCATGCACTATAGATCTGAATAAATCATTGTCATTTAACATTTTTTTATCCTTTTAATGTGAAATACTGTGCAGAAGTTAGTAACCCTGTCAACTGCGCTAGACTTTCTTAAAATCTTAAATCTACATATTAAAATACATTTAAGTTATCTCTTATACGTCTATGTGTGTTTGCCTGTGTATGTGTGTGTGTATCCCTGTACCCACTTTCATTGTACCATAAGCGTCTGAGAATCAAAAATGCTTTTACAGAGTGTACTTTTTGACGGGTTGAGAGGGGAGAACAGTCTGTTTCTACAGCAGCTGTCCTTTTTTACATCTTATTTTCCAAGAAAAATAATCACTTGGAAGTAGTGCAGACATTTAAGCCACTTCATGTTTCATGGCTCAGGCGTATTTACTCTCTTGAGAAATGCTGGATGGAGTTCAAGCAGTCACAATGAGTCTTTCATGTACCCGTCTACCTGTTACTTTGTGATCAAATACTCCTCCCTTCAAGTCAAGGAACACTTAACACTTTCAACATTTTGTTGGTGTTGAATTTAATATTGAAAGTCCAGTGTAATTCCTTAACCCATAAAATCCTGTGTGGTTTTTATCATAAGTGCGACCTACAGCTGCTTTCGCACATGCAGTGCTCCACAGGAAATTTGCAGACTTTGTATGGCTTCGGTCCACACATGAATTAAAATTTCTGAATCTATTCACCCCGACTTAAATGCTCCCGTGAGGAGTTTTAGCAGTAATGACTCTTCATGGCTGAAGAAAGCAAAGAAGACCATCAGAAACAAGATTGGCTATCACTATTATGTGATTTTGAATGCCTGTAAACGCTGCAATGGAGTAGATGTAAAACAAGATTTTAACAACACAAATATTCACAATGAGCGATTGGTTCAACTCATAAAAGACATCAGGGTGAGAGTTTTTGTCAGCAAGCGCTTCTTACATGTGTACAGGACAATATCAGCAAAGAAGCTTTGTCCACAGGGGGCGCCAAAATCGAGCCAAACCAGAAGATACTCACACTAGCTTGAAGCAAACTATTTCCTGTTGAACCCCCTGAGTAAAAGTAGGTTGTGAAATCGAGACGATATAAACTGTGAACTCAGTAATAGTCTGTAACATTAACGAGTGGGCAGAGTGATGTCAGTAACTTTGAAATGAGCTTCTCTGCTCTTCACTTTTTTCTACTCGCTACTACTGGAAACATCCCTTTGCAGGTTGTTGTTAAAGCCAGAAACCGTCAACATAGTTACATAGTTGTGTGAGTTTGACAAAAGCTGGACTTTTTTTAGTCTGCGTAAAATTGTATTAAGTCAAGTTTCTCGAGGTCCAACTAACACACCTCGATAACGCGGTTGGTGGTTCACTCAGTCAAACTGGCCTAGGCGTTCTGAGCATGCTCCGCAGTTCCTCCGGCCAACTCTGGCCCAGAAGTCAAACATCATAAATACGTTGTATTGGTACAAGATGGCAACTGCTAGAGCGGGAAGCACGCATTTTTGGAAAGAGGAGAAAACACAGTTTTTCTTATCAAGCCCTGTATATATATAGAAATTCCTGAAAATATCAGGACCTGAATGTCTTGAAGTGTCACAGAAATCGTTGATTTAACATATAAAACAGACGTACTTAAAGAAAAGTATTAGTAATGTTGCCAAATATCTTTCTGAATAAAAGCTGCACCTTATGCTTTATAAACCCACCTCACCTCATTACCTCGTATATTTAACCCACTCACTGTTGTTCGGTTGTTCCTCAAGCTTGGCCTGCTCCACACCTCGCTGTGTCACCTGCCAGCACATGCACCTAAAATGCTCCGCTCTCTCTCGCTCTCGTTCTCTGAGCTGTGTGCACCGTCCAGACTCTCCAGACACGCAGGTTTTCTACAAACAAACCACTTTTTTGTTTAACCTCACTGTTTGGGAGAAAGCTGAGAAGTGGCTCGGGTGGCAAACTCATTTTTTTGTGTGAAAGGAAACAATAATTTGCTGGAGTTTACTGGCATACAAAGCTGACACTACAGTCTCGCTTTATGAGTACTCCTCATAGTGTTACTCTTCGGCCATTAAAGGGGCACAGAAGTGGAGTGAGAAACCTGTTATTAACTTCTTATCGTGCCCAAGCACATTTCCACTCCTTCACCAAATAACATCTTTCACATACTTGCACATGCAAGACCTTTTTTTTTTTTTTTTTTTTCTTTTAAAGAGTGCAGCTGTTTCCAAAAGTCGGAGACACAGCTCCTCTGAGCTTAAAATTGGTTGATTTCTCTGTAAATAATTGAGATCGGCAGCCACAGAACAATGATAGTGGATCATTTCCAGCTTCAGTAATGAAGCTAGACGGCAGAGGATCTATATTTAGCCAACGGGAATGAAGCAGGTTCGCCTCTCTTGAACTAAAAGTGTATTTTATCCTACTGACGTATCATAAGGTTAGATATACTCTATTAACATTTTGCAGATATGTCTTTTTAATGGAGAGGGAGATTGCTAGCGGAGTGCAGCACCACTTCAGTGCCATTTGCAGCATCATTGGCTTTGCATGCCTTGATCCAACTTCCAGTTCTGAGTGGCCTTTTTTCCACTTCTAAATCCGTGTAATGTAACTGTTAGTTTGGATGATGCTTCTTTTGAGTTTGTCTTTCACACTGGCGGAGTTTGTTCTCGACTCTGTACGTGTCAGATCTCATTGTACATCACGTGAAGTTACTTTCAGGCAGCTGTCATGTCAAAATCCTGATTCTGCCTTTTTTCCACACATTTAACATCCACTAGAACTAAAAATAAAAAAAAATAAAAAAAAATCATCAAACCTGTCACCCGGTGAGTTTCACGTTTTAAGTGCCTTTTGCTGGCATCTCCTGAAGTTTTCACATTTTGTCACGCCATCAAATCTGCCTGTTGCAGTTGTCGCTCAGTGAGAAAAATGCAGAGCTGTGCAGACCGAGCAGCATCCCTGCCAAGTGTTCAGCACAGAGAGCATTTATTTTTTTTTAAGTTTAATGTATTTATTCCTGTTTGTCACAATAGAAAGTGAATCAACAAATGTATGCCAAACTCCCCACACTGATTACGTTATGCTGCACATGTCTCTGGAGGAATCCCACAAGGTAAGGGCACATTTATCCCTGCACGTACAATCTCCCAGTTGGATGATCCACCAGGAGGTGACCGTGTGTGTCTGCGGTTGTGTGACATTTTTCCTGATGGTGCGGCCATGGAAGGTCTGGTACTGGGAGTTCCCTCGAGGCCACCTTAATGCTACAGCAGTGGGCATCCTCTGTCTTTATCATGGAAGCCTTATGTCGCTGCAGTTCAGCTACAACCTTGGATTCCCAAACAGTGTGTTTTGTGTTTTTTTAAGAAAGGGAGAAATAAAAAGCTCATCTTGTTATTTAACCCTTTGGTCTGTGAACTGGAAATGAGTCCATACATGAGTCTATGGGTATTTTTTTATTCTTATGATGTCATTTCTCAGAAGCATTTTAACATGCGTCATGTCCCTATCATCTGTACAACCAGAGCCAGGGTTGTGTCACTCTGAATCCCACAATAATCTTTAAAATTACTCAATAAAAGTAGACAAGGAGAGTACAATTATTGTTAGATTTTTCTAAATAAAGACACAAAAGGTATTGATCCAAAAATATAAGACAAGTCAGAGCAAAAAATAAAAATCCACATCTGTAAAATCTGGACAAATTAATTGTTTTTGTTTTTTTAAAGATTTATTTCTTTTTCACACCCTCATTGGACAGACTGGACAGTGTAAAGAGTCACATATGAGGGAGAGAGATTATAAGGAGCCACATCAGGTCAGACTTGAACCAAGGCCGCCCGCTGCGATGACCACAGCCTCTGCACATGGAGCATGCGAACCAACCAACCACTCGTCCACCAAATGTATAGTTGTGGAAAGTCGCAATCAGAAGTCTTAGCTTTCAGCTGCCAAAAAGAGAAGGCCAGAGCTTTGATGGTATTTTTTTTTTTTTTAATTCATGATTGACTTGGTTGATGTTAAAATTATGTTAAAATGTTTGCTGGAGGTCTGTTCCCAAACGTTTAACAGGACACATGGTGCTGAGGTTCATGAAACTCAGTCAGCAATAAAAAGAGAAAGGTAAAACGAGGACAGGCACAGTTCTATTTTGCAGTTCCAGTGGAAGGAAAACAAAGAGAGGGACAGCAAAGAAAGAGAGGAGAAGACGGATCAGAGATTCATTGCTTCTAGTGGGCCAGCTAACTGCAGCAACGACATGCACACCACTGCCTCTGACTAACTCCATGTGGGCAGGCTGGCTGCTTCTCCTCTTCCTCTCAAACTCCTCTCTTACATTGACATGGAAATCCCAGCAGCCTGAGGCTCCTCACAGATACAGGACCCACTGATCGGGCTCGTCGTGATTGCTATGTGGGAGGGCGTCGGATTACAGCCGGACCGGTACTGACGGCACTCTTGAAGCTGAAGCATGTCATTAAACAGTAAATCACTCTGATTGAAAAAGGCATCAGCTTTCTGTTGACAAAAAGGAGTCCTTCTCCACAGGCGCAGATTGTGTTCTTGGCCGGAATAAATCAACGAGCAGTCATCCAGATTCTCGCTCCGTGGTGACGCTCCCTGAGCTCAGCCTGCGTGTACAGTAACAAATCACTACCTGAGCCATGTTGACTTTGTTGAACATCCGTCACCTCGAGGTGCATTCATCCACAGAGGCTGTCACAATGTGAGTTTGTTGAAGGTGACACAGTGATAATATATATATGTTTTACACCTTTAACCTAATTAGAGCAGCTGATATCTTTGTGCACAACAAATATGGAGGGTTACAATTAAATAAGCAACTTCAGAATGAAATTCTTTGAGATCTTATGATGACTTTATAGGAAGTGCTCAGATTATTCTTTGCAAAAACAAAAAGGTTGATCCTATGGATGATCAAATCTACTTGAAGAGTATACATCTTGGCGTACTAATAACAAATAGTCTCGGGCTGGTTCAAGGTGAATTTAAGGCCTTTGTTTTGGTGGTTTGGGCCATCGTTTTGTGGTTATAACACCAGGACATTTGTGAGATGTGCGGATGCAGCAGCACAGGTAGACACTGCTTCACAACAGAGACCAATAAGGCAACTCAAGCTGTCAAACAAATCGCTGTGTGCCTTCCTCGGAGCTCTCTGCCTGTAAAGCTCTGACTGCCAGAGATGCCACATGTCCACATCTCAGCGATGCAGCAACATGTTAACCAAACAGAGAGGAAGGGAAGAGTGAAATGAGGAAAAATAGGACCGTATTTGGAAAACACGCAAGTTTTACTCTAAAATACTGGAATTATCTATTCAAGTTTTAGCAAATGATGATGAAATGGTAAAAGCACTTTTACACCGCATGTCACACCTACACATTCACACACTGATGGTAAAGGGTGCTATGTAAAGTGACCATCAGAATGAAATAATCCCATTCATACACATTCTTATGCCGCTGATTAATTAGCGGGAGCAACTTGGGGTTAAGTGTCTTGCCCAAGGATTGAGATGGGGATCAAACCCCCAACCTTCCGGCTGAGAGACGACCGACTCTACCATTTGAGCCACAGCTGCACACAAAAATAATTAAATAAACCACAGAAATAAAGCCTAATAAACCCAATTAGACCAACTAATGGTCATCTACTTGCTGAGTTGGGCTGAATGACAGTCCAGGTTTTTGCAGCAGGAGAGCGAATTAGTAAATGAGCATGCTGATGCTCTCTGGGTTACTTCAGTATGAAATAAATACAAGATCATGTTTAGAGATCAGCATGTTACAGAAGAATGGAACCCCCGACAGGATGATCAACACAAAGAGGTGCTGTCTCACCCTGAAGGGTTTCCATTCTGCTTTAAAAACCCACTAATTACGACGCCACTCGCTTACCTTCATCAGGAAGTCAAACAAACAGGTGCAAATAGAAAACAGTCCTTTCAAAGCGGTGCTCCGCCAAGAGGAATTTTCCACTTGTGCGTAGATTGTTGGCGAGGTGTCAACCCACAAAACCTCCTGCAGAGAGCCAGTGTCAAACTAACGGATGAGCACATTTCAACAAGTAATGCTACAGTATAGTGATCCATGCTGGAGTCTGTCCTCACATTCGGCTTCATCACCTGGTTTGGTTATCTATCAATAGGATACAAAAACTATTTTGCAACACATTATTAAAGTTGCCAGTAAGATCATTAAGGTTGAATTACCTGATCAGTCGCTCACCTTCAGAAAAAGAGAGCTGTAGCTAAAGGCTCGAGACATCTTACATTGTCGTCGACGTCCTATGTTTGATGAGCTTGAGCTTTTTGCCCTGGCACACCTATTTGCAAGAAAGACAGCAGCACAGACGCAAGCAACACAGCTAATAAAAAAGGAGATACATAGTACGGCTCACAGTCGTAAAAATGTCCCGCATTGCCCCTCTTTCTTTTATTGACAGCTGCATGCTGATTGTGTCCTTCATTCCTCAGACCTGTAGGCATTATTGTTCTTTACCGTAACAAAAAGAGCTCCTTTGCGAGTTCAAAAGTAAGTAGAGATTTGGTCTGTTCAGTAATGAAGCATACTTTTTGAGAGCGTTTCATATTTTTAAAGGTCATTTATGAAGAAACACATCAAACACATTCATTTCTCTGTGCTCCAGTGCTTTACAATAATAAGTCTGTCTCTCTCTCGGCTGGTTTTTGAGACGTAGAGCATGAACAAAGAACCCCTGACAGTATCAGCTTTTGTTATATTCTTCAACCAATTACTCACACCTGGTGATGGGACTGTAAATGGGCCATTTTTTTTCATCCCCATTATCTTTATTTCGTAACTTTTATTCAATCTCTAAGATATTACAGGACGAGGCAGTTAATGTACCTCTATGATTTCCATTTTGTTCTTCAAGAGCTTTAATGGCCACTAAGTTCCTCATTTAGGTTTTTTTTTCTTTATTGAGAATAATGTGAATAAGATATTAAATGTTGTGCATTTACATAATCTATGTGCGTGTTTGCCTAAGGCTGTGCACTTTCACGTTTGTTCTTAGGGGACCTGCAGAACATCGACTAAATGCAGAGATTACAAATGAAGAGGTTAGCGCTGCAGAAACATGTCAAGCATTGATATGTGGCTCTTAAACAGAACATCAATCGCACACCTGTCTCACACCCCCGCCTTCAAATCAGATACCTGCTTTTAGCAGCGCAGTCATTAGCTCAGTTATTGATCAGCATGTGTGTCATTACTGCTGGACCTTGATCCTGCGGTGGACAAACTGCCACACTGAAATACCTCATTACAGATGTTGAAATGTGGAAATTAGCAGTAATTCTTTGTCTTATCTCGTCTTCACTGCAGTGTAGGAGCTATGGTTATCCAGCTGTAGCTAACCTTTTGCTTGCAAAAAGATGTGTCTATATGTAGTGAGCCCGTTTACTGTGACTCTTTACTTTGTCAAACTGAAAAAAGAAGTGTAACAGACCAAACGATAAATATTACCATTTTGTTTTCCATCTGTTATGTTCACAGTGTACATTTAAATAGAGTACTTTTTTTTACGACAACAATTTAAATGCATTTTTAGTGAAAATAAGTTGTTTTTTAAAGGGGCTATATGTAACAAAAAATTCCGCGTTTGTAGCGACACCGCATGGCCGTGAGGCGAACTGCACCAGTAATCTGTTGCTCACTCTCCCTCGCTTGCTCGTCATACGTGCTCGTACGTACACAAAGGAGCATCATCATCGGCCGCGAAACACTGGATATTTACCGGCATAATGTTTACAGAGGAGGTAAGTGGTCATGTGAAAGTCTGTGAAGGAGTCTGTGTGTCTGTATTCATTCGCCATCCTACAAACGTCAGTCTCGGCAGGCACCGGCTGAGAGCGGGATTGTGTGATGAGTTTGTCCTGTTGATCTCTGTAAGCGGAGCGGAGAGGAGGAGGACGTCGAGAACGTGCATAAAATGTCACTTCCTGGAGCTTTCGCGGAAAAATTACGACCCGGGCAAAATTGTTATACAGGCAACGCAGATAGACAGTGAACATCTACTGTTTCACATCAGTTAACCGTTCACTTATTAATGGGAGATAATAAAAACGATTTATATGTGTAAAAAGTTACATATAGCCCCTTTAAACATTAACATCTATAAAACGATGAATCTTTGCCTACACCTACAACATCGCCTCCTGGTTTACGAGGTGAAGACCAGATATATTCATATGACTTCATATGCAAATTTACAATTCACCCTTAAATATCCTTCCAGGGTTCCTGGAGCCAGCCTTAAGTGGACACTCAACGAACTGCAGGACTTTGCACTGCCGCATTGGCTTCAGTTTCAAAAGCCGAGGTTGCCGCTTGGTCCCACTTCCCCACTTCAAATCTGATTGGCTGACCCAGCTGCTTTTAGGCTGTGTTGCAAGAAGCCGCTAGTCGCTTTCTGTATTTCAATGTGATACATTTGCAGTATTTTATAATGTCACAGGTATTTTAAGAAATATGGTTAATCAGGATTAATCATATTCTCTAAGGTCATTAATCATGGTTGACTAATCAACACTTTATGCTAAACTGGAGGCATTGCATCCTTTATTTTAGTCAATCTTATGTGAACTTATGTCACTTTTTTTTTTCGTGGATGGGAGAATGCTTTAATATGTATTACTTACAGCAAATCATCTCTTTATTTACTCTGAGAGGAGGAAGAGAGCTGAGGAACTCTGCCATCCATTTTTCTCATGCATTTAGATTCGGTGACATCCAAGCAAAGGTAGGCCACAGCCATAAATCAACAGAGCACAATAACAGGCACATTTTTGGGCCGGTCTGTCATTGGCTGTGTTTTGTTTTCTCATTGCATCTTGGCAAATTGCTGTTATTAATGGGAGAAAGCATAGTTTGCAGCCCTCATTAGATGTTGTTCCAACAGCGCCTCTGATGGATTAAGACAAGCCGGAGGCCTCGTCTGCCTCCACAACCGGCTAATATGAACCAATTAAATGCAGAGCACTCTCTGGCCACTCCACACTTGCTTATGTGCACTTAACAACGATATCCAAGGATTCGGCTTCACGGCCAAGTGGATATATAGTTTCAAGACGAGAGGATTCATTTGATAGATTTTCTGCTGTCTTACCCTCACATTCTCATAAATAACATCCCTTTGACGAAACTCATTTTCTTTGATGGTGCTGAGCGTTTGCTGTTTGATCAACAACAATTAAAAATTGTCATCCATGTTTTTTTAATCTCTCCCCTCGGTAATTGGAGCTGTTTGCGACACGAGCTCTGTAAGTTGTACTCGAGATGTGAGATCACAGCTGTGTTTGGGAGTGTGTGATTTCGAGGTAAAGTCGGCCTGGCAGCGAGTCTGACTCATGCAGAAAAAAAGCTCATGGGTAGGTGGCTGTGAGGACTGTATAAATAAACTCAGGGCTTCATTCGGAGGCAGAGCTTGTGACACAGAAAAGGATCGATACTGTGCAGCGCTAGCATGAAAACAGAATGCAGGTCTCTGTGTCTGTTGATCTTAAGCTCAGCTGAAGCGCAGGTGTTGGCATTGCCAGACGTAACTTGTTAGAGCTTACTCGAGATATCCAGCCTGACACTTCGGTCATATTTTCTTGGAAAGGCTCAAAGTGTAATATATTCAAACACAACCCACATCTTGAATTCAAACAACTTAAAGGACTCGTACTCTGATTTACATAAAGTTGTTAAAATAACAAAACACTGCCGTATAATTTATTGACCACTCTTCTAATTAATCCAAAGGGGAATTGCACCACCACATTGAAATAATCCACACAAACACAGATGTATAATATAAAAGCATTGTTTTCAGCTTTTATGAAGTCTTAACAGAAACGAAGGTAAAAACAATCAGGGAGTGGGTAATGCAGGGCTAAATACGTTTATTTCCACTATAACGACCCACTAGCTGTACCTAAAGCCCTGAGTATACCTGCTTTTAACTACACTTAAGCTAACACATGACATCAGCCTTGCGTATGCTGCGGTGATTTGGAGCATTGGTTGTGCATGTCCTCAGGAATTAAGGCTATATGCGTCCACAGGATGCAATGTGCATGTAACCACTAGGGGTAGTGTAGAGTTGAATGGTTATGAGACAGGAAATGACAACACCAGAGACACCAGAGAGCCGCTACAACAATGTCAAAAAAGTTAATAGAGCAAGTATGCAACTACCCTCATGATGTATCATTGCCGTTGCATAGCAACAAACATGCGTGCCAAAATAGCTGGCAACAGATCATCTCCACTTGTTTTTTTTTTTACACCGTCTGATTTATGTGGTGCTCCCTCTAGAGGAGTCATCCAGTAGCACGGCAAGTATGTGAACATTTACGCTCACGACGCAGCAGGATGTAGACGCATATGCTAGGTTCAAAAACAAGTATATTTGAGCCTTTAAAAGCTTCACTGCTGAGTAGTGCTTACCAAAGAAGTACATCATTTGACAAAATCTATTGTTTTTTTAAAGATTTTTTTTTATTAGATAGCGCAGCTGAAGAGAGACAGGAAATGCTGGGAGGTGAGAGTGGGGGGATCAGACACGTAGCAAAGAGGATGTGGGTACAAGACATGATACCGGGAATATCATACATTTAGAAAAGAGCGCTGGTCACATCAACAGCGCCTTTCAACTCAAAGTGCTCAGAGGAAAACACAATAAAGGCAGGGCGCTTGGAAAAAGGATGCTGGGCGCTAAGATTCTCTCCGAGCGGCTGCCTGCTGTTCTCCTCATTGAAAACAACTGAACAAAGACACAAGGTGGACACAGGGCTGTTGTAGTTCGTAGTGCATTGATGGTGAATCACACTGCATGAAGAAATGCATTACTAAGTTGAGGTTTTTCCCTGTAACTGTAAAATCAGCCTTAATGAAAATGACATAATAAAAACCACAGTTCATTTAGTGTTCACTGTGTCTGTCTGCAGGGCAGCAGTAGCTCAGTTTGGACCTGGGTTGGAAGCCAGCTGTGTTGGGCAAGCAACTTGTAAAATGTAGAGAGCCGGCTGGACTTGTGGAGTCCATGATCAGACCTGCATCAGTAGCAGATGTCAGTAAAAACATGGTAATGCATAGCAGCAATTACAGGCATGAAACCCTGATGATGGCTAATCACAATCAAACATTGACAAAGCCGGTAATTAAATTAATTTAGACCTCCTTGTTTGACTTATTGGGTAAATGGTTTTGTTTGTTTGAGTAGAACTTGCAAATTAAAGGTCTTAAAAATAAACTGTTTTTGCTTTTAATTAATTTTCTGAACTCATAGGAATGTGACAAACTGTGATAAATGGCAGAGGAATTGGGCCAGATGTTTCCATATTTAATTAAGGGAGCATCTCTGTTGGTTGAAGAAACTAATAAGCCGCCGCATTGTTTGAAAGAGTCTGCACAGAGGAGTAAATGTTGATTTGAGTTTGGAGTTGACACGGGCTGATTGGAGACTTGTGTGTCCGCTCAGAGCCGATTGGACTTCGTTGCACGGGGAGGGCAGCTGTCTAAACGACCACAAGTGTTGAATTATCTCTGATGGGCGATGGGCGTCCATGAGCGCTCGCACGTTGTTGATTTTTTCTGTTCAGAGTTGAATTAACACTGGAGGTTTTACAGTCTCAATACCAGCCCGTATTAGCTGTGTTATCACAAGGCCTATCGAGAATAAAAGGAGATATTTCCTGTGTTTGGAACACTTTGAACGGAGAATTGGCAAATAAAACGTGTCTAATTTATGAAGTCATTTGGATAGCAGTCCGTGGATATTGAATTGCGTGGGAATTATGCCCTCATGCTTTAGTATGTGCAGCCTGCAACTGCTCCAGTTTCTCGTCGGGGATTATTTGAAATGTGAACTTCCCTTGGCATGAGTGCGTAACCCATGTAATTTGCTCTTTTAAAAATTCCTCATCCTCCCTGCACGCTCCGGAGCATTTTTCTGTCATCGGCTATGCTTTATTTTCCTCTGTGCCACATAAGCAATGAATTGTTCACAATTAATCCCTGCAAGACCACCCAGCTCCTTGTACAGTATTTATATATTGTCTGAATGATGTGTCCTCATTACTCTTTTTATTATGCTGAATTATTTCCAAGTGTCACATTTTTACAGTGGAAGCATTTTGGATAGCACGCCTTGCATTGGGAAGGAACATTTCCTACCTGAATATGTCCTTCTCCTAAAAGCAAAGCACACATGTATCCCCCAGTGAGAGAGAGAGTGAGAGAGAGAGCGAGAGAGTAACATTATTCCACAGACGACTCAGTCGACTTTTTCTCCCCTGTAATCTGCATTTCCACCACCTCCCTGCCAAACTCACACAGAGACATTACAAGGCCAGCCTGGTCCTCTGGTGGCTTCAAAGTAAGTGGTGAGGATTTTCTCTAAGAGCAGCAGCTCTGTCTTAATGACATGCAGTCTCCGGAAAATGTTTATCCATTCAATTTGACTCTAGAGAGAAGATCTCTTCAGCCTGCTGATTAAATTAAGATTCTTTAATAAGCATATCAAGGTGCACTGACACGAGAGACGAGCCGATCTGAGTCTGCCAACGCAGCCAAGACGCTCGATGTGTTTTGAAGGTGAGAAACGCTGAATTCCTGCAGTGCAACGTCTCGCAGTGTGCGAGTGAGTGTTCACCTGTGCAATTTTGCAAGAGAATCTCACAGCTGCACACACGAGCAGCCCAGCAGTTAGGGGTTCTTCCTCAAGGGCACATCGGCAGTGAGCTGGCATCCTTCCAGAAACCAGACCGATTCCACACATGGTCCATACTGAACGGGGACCCTCCAGTTCCCAACACAAGTCCCTACAGATTGAACTATCGCTAACGCCGTGAACAAAAAAACAAATCAAAGAATCGTCATATTCTTACATTTTTCAATTTAACAAATTAAAGTAAATGAGGCGACGCCTGCGAGCTAGTTCAGACAGACAACTCAAGCTGCACCAGCTTCACACCTGACATGCGTCATTATCCACAATCGCCTGACGACACCTCCTTCCAATTAGCGGTCTATTTCAGCTGCAAGACTTCAGGTCTCTCCCTCTGCTCCTTCACTGCCAGCTCTGACCTACAGCAGTACTGCTCTCTTGCTCAGCACCGACACCACCACCACCTGTAGGCTCCTACTGGGGGAGGGGGGAGGGGGGGAGGGGGGGGGGGGGGGGGGGTTAAGAAATCATCCCATCACTGCGCAAATTTAAACATGTAAAATAAAACTGTGACGAGTGATGAGGTCAGAGCCTGAATGTCAAACACAAATGATGTTTTGTTGCAGTAAATATTTCACTGTGAGATGTTTGACTGAAATACAAATATAAAATTCGATTAAAAATGTTAGCTTACTAATTACTAAGTCTTTAATTAACAAAAGCCTTAGAACTTCTCCCCTGTGGGTCTTTTGCGTTGTGGCGCCCCCTGTAGACAAAGCAGTACGTTAGTGGGACATACTGGTGAACAGAAAACGTAACGCAGCAGTTTCATAAAGTTCACAGAGATCAAACCAATCACATGCAGTCTTCGGTCGTGCACCGATCGCAGGGACTAAACTTCACCAGCCCCTCCCAGTAGCTCAAGGTGAATTGTCCTGATTGTATCCCACTTTGTTCTCAACCCCAATTTCCATATACTCCATGGCGCCGCAGTCCCTCAGTGCCACACACTACGCCGCCGTTCGTTGCCAAAAACGCTGCGAGTCTATTTTTCGATGGAGGACGCTGCAGGCACACGTCAAGTTGAAGAGAATAGAACAACCCGGACAGGAAGTCAGACAAGGAAACGCGCAGAGCATCCGGTCAATTTCAAAATAAAACACAATATACAGACTCACAATCGTGTTTTCCATCACTTTATCAACATAACGTCAAAACAGGCATCGAACGAAAGACAAAGCAACATGTTGTTTGCACGTTGCTCTGCACAAAAGTGTTAGCTACTCAGAAAATGATCCAAGATGAATTGCCGTACGTGCTGCATGAAGACATTCTGTGCGGCTTTGTGTAGAAAACAAAAAGAGAAAAAAAACAAATCTCTGTATTCCTAACCCACGCTCCTCTTGTTATAGTCCTTCGACACTGCCGGCCCACACTGCTACAATCAATAAGAAGAAACACATTTGTTAAGTTGCATTGATGGTTAAAAACTTTGGTGGAGTCAACACAAGCAGACTCAGCAGGCGGGTTGAAGAGGCACTTTGAGTGTCACTGTTTTGGATTTCAGAAACTTCAATAGATTGCATAACAGTGCATGTGCACGCTGCGAGTGCATTTCCTCAGAATGTTTTGTTTTTCCGTCGCTATGAAAACTTAACTGTAAAGGTCTTCAAACTCACTTTTTATTATCTAAAAAAAGAAACACTGTGAATAAAGCCCACACAGAGGCCTCTCAGATATTTACCATTAACCCGGAATGAGATCTTCATTACATGGTGTCAGACTGAGGTCACATCTCTCTTTATCTCTACACTTTCTTTCTTTGCTGTAATCACCTGCAGAGTTCTGCAAGAGCCTCACGCCCTCACAGCGTTTTATGTCCTTTTACCAACATAATTATTGGTCACGAGGTCCCATTTTACTCCGTTTTATATTGTTACTGTCATATCCATCTGTTTTACAAGATACAATCCCCTCATTAAATACCGAATGTGTTGAAACTGCCATTATGGCGGGCAGAGGTGCTGCTGTCTGTCGGTGGAAGTCGGCCCACGCAGAATGGCCTGCGCTGCAGCACATAAGATGTTCTTTCCACTCATATGTAAACTAGGTTCATTTTAACATAGATTTAACAGATGTATTTTTGGAAACCACACTGAGCTCCCCCAGACTCTGTAATGCCTTTACCTCACAGTCTTCATTTAATTTCCTTCCCTCCAGTTTTTGGATGTATTTTTCTTTCTTTTTTTTTTTACTCCCAGGTCATTATCACCTGGTAATTGCCTTTGTATCCACCTATTTTCATTTTGAGAGATTTGATCTCATTTCTATGCTGATGTGCTGCACTGTTGTGCGTTTCACCTTAATGGAAGTCTACCTGCAGGTGTGTGCATGCATTATTGTCTAGACGGCTGTGCAAGAGGACGAAGATGAGGTATAATGCAGCAAGGTCATGACTCCATCAGACACTCTAGTTTTGTTCTTTGAAAAGCCGAACTTCTCTTTAAAATCTGTGTCTAACTTTATCTCTGCAAAGTCGGCCCTTGCATTTGACAGTTCTTTCCCATATTTCCTTCACTTTTGAGTTTTTTTGATTGGCCTCTGCATCATTTATAAATGTGTCTTGCTTTAATCAGTGTGTGTCTTTTGTTTACAGAAGCCTTAGAACGTAAAGCTCCTCTCAGGAACTTTTGCATTGTGTCAATTGTGACACCACAAGTAGACAAAGCAGTACCTTTTATCCATAGACTGTATAAAACATGGACGTCACCTCAGTGATGTCACCCATTAGTTTCTCCAGCTGACTTTTGAAACCCATTCGTGGATGTCGCCATTTTGGTGATGAGTCTCAAACTTACTGTCAACCTAGTATCAGTCAAAAGCCTGTATGGACTACTGAACATTTCTGCCACTGAAATCCCCCTGGTCTGGTCGTTCACACTTGTTCTTCCATAGTCCACTATACAACGATAACGGAACAATAAACATAATGCAATAGTTTCAGTAATTGCACAGAAATCGTAGTGTTTGCGTGCATACAGTCTAGGTTTGTGTGCGGTTGTGGGCTGGCAGAAGAAACTCCTGATGAAAGTGAAAAAATTCCGCTGTTTGCATTCACACACTCAGCTCCTCTTGCAAATATCAAGAGTTTATTGTAAGTGTGAAAGCACTAAGAGGGATGGATCTGTGGCATACCTTAAGCCTCCTCACAAACAGCTACAACACCCCATACATCAGTCAGATTATTTAAAAAACTCTCTGCCTTGATTTCATCAAAGCTGTTGAGTTAAAATAACATACCTCCCCTACTGCGTGTGCCAATAAATAAATTAACTATTCAGACCAAATTTGTGTTTTGAACCAGGCTGTAAACATGATCATTTCTGCTGTAAAAACTGGCTTTTTAACATGAACGTGTCCATCCAGCCCCATGTGGACACTACAGGAACTGCAGGTTTTTGCACTCCTGCATTGGCTTCATTTTTCAACACAAGTGATTATCCCGTTTGTCATAACCTGTACATATAAAAGTGATATTTTTTTTAACAACAACAAAAAAAACCTATGAATAGAAGCTGGCGTGATCACTGTGTGTCGGGTAGAGTTGAGTAATACAAGGTGCGCTGTAGTGGGGACAAATAACAGAAAAAATAACAGTTGACCGGCTTACCTCTGTTTGGTAGTTGAGTGGTCTCTGAAGCGGTTACGGGCACACTTGTGTTGGAGAGGTTCAGGTGGAAAGGATAGGAAAAAGAGTGTTAAAAATGCAGCCGCATTTCAGCCCAATGGCCTCCATCTGGCAGTTAGAGAACAAAAAAATCTCTCCATTTTATTTATTTTTAAGGTCAAAAGTGACACTTGTTATGAATCTTTGCCAGGAGAAGTATAAAAATAAAAGGTAACTCACCACTTTGTCTGACTCCTGAAGCAGTGGCTTCAGGCTTGAAAAATAAAACTATTTAGAAATAGTCCATTTGTATGCTGATGGTCTGGTTTGCTTTGGTAGCTCATTAACATGCATCCCTATTAATTTCACTTTTGTCAATTACTACTCAAAACTTCAAACAGGAGCTTCAAGTCAATCGTTTCTGCAGAACTGTTGATTGTTTGGGGGAAGCTCAAGGCTACAAACTGCACGGTAACAATTAGCCATCTCTTCTCTCTCATAGTCCACTCTGATTATTAGCTGTTCTTGTTAACAACAACCCAGTAGTATCCTTGAAAAATTAATAATTTACACACAACTCTCTTTTTGTTTTATTTTTGACACCGCTTGTTTGTTCTTTATTTTTTTACTGGTGATCAATTATTCACAACCATTGTTAGAAGTGTGGTGCAGGTCAAATGTCATCGCTTCTGTCGCAGGTTTTTAATGACTGAGCATGTTTATTCAGGGCCAAAGAACCTACTTCGTTCAATAAGCTTAAATGGATTTGGCAGGTGGGAAAAAACTCATGGATAACTTCTGCATTGTGGTAATTTAATGTGAGAGGCAGACAGAGTTATTGTTTGGATTAACGGCTATATTTTATATGAAAAGAAAAAGGCTTATAGTGAAGTTAGGGCATGTTAGTACTCAGTCTCGCTTGTTTGTTTTCATCTCCGATCCAGATGAAGAAACACCACAAGGTCGCAGAGAAATGAATGCTTGAGCGACTCAAGTTGTGTTTAGTGAGACACCTAACCCCCCCCGTGGGAGGTGAGCTTGTTGTGTAATTGCATGAGAATGAATCACAGCAATTTCCCAAAAGTGAGTGTTGACTCAGGCAACCTTAAGCTTTTTAAAAGGTTTCGGATACTCTAAATTCATGACTGCTTTATTACTGTTGTCTAACATTTATGGGCAGCAAGACAAAAAAAATAAAAAAATCTATCCAGTTAAGGCAAAGTGTTTTTTTTTGTTTGTTTTTTCCGGTGTAAGATGTAATAAAATTAATTTCCTTTCTGTTTTGTTTCAGGATATTTGACAGTAACCATAGAGCCCCTGCCTCCGGTTGTCGTGGGTGAGACTGTAACTCTCAAGTGTAACTTCAAAACTGACGGGAGGCTTCGAGAGATTGTTTGGTACAGGGTGAGTAAAACCTCTTCATGCTGTCAACGCCATTACGCTTGTGATGAAACATCTGGCAGAGTGCTAGATGATGCTGCATGGGAAACAGGAAGCTACAGCGATATTTGTTGTCTATATTGTTGGAGTTTCCTGTGGCCCAGAATGCTGATTGTGACAATCTTTGAACACAATACAGTGACTAACAGTAACTGCTAGCTAGCTCGTAGCATGTGTGTGTGTGCCCCACGGGGAGAGAGATCGTACAGTATGAAAGTGGAAACCACTAATGACGTCATTACTTTCACAAAACAAACAAAACGTTCAGCTCAGCGTCTGACCAGCTGAAGATTCATACGCGCCTGTGGATCCACAGAATGTGAGCGCGGCCTCTTTCAGAGTCTCCTGCAGGATGAAATGGGTAAAGACCTAAAGAATGGTACACTGCATGGAGGGACAGGAGGGACAGGGACGACTCTGCTGCTTGAGCTGGCTTAAGAGATTGAAGTAAAAGTTGAAATCATGAAGAAAAAATACATGTTTTCCATATCTTATTAGATTTATTTCTTGCTATTTTGTGCCTACATTGGAGGGATAGCACAGTGGATAGAGTTGGAAATCAGGGAGAAAGAGAGAGAGGGAATGACATGCAGGAAAGGAGCCACAGGTCGGATTCGAACCCGGGTTGCCTGCTTGGAGGGCTACAGCCTCCATACATGGGGCACGCGTTCTAACCACTGCGCCACCAAACGGCCCACTTCTTATACAGTATTGAAACGCAATGAAAAATGCAACATTCTAATATGTTTAAAGAGCTCCATAAGCCAGCACACAATTTGTTAGTGGTGACATCATCATCAGAGGTCTCTCTCTTTCTCTCTCTCTCTCTCAGTGCAGCAGGTTGGCACAAATCTTTTACAAAGCAAGATCAAGTGATTTTAAATTTAACGTGTTTATTGATATCCTTATTTTGTACACAGTTTATTATTCTTTCTGGTGTGACTTTACCATTTTATAGTCTTTCACATCTTTGCTGTGATTGAGTTTTGTTTGAAAATAATTAAAGGCCTGTCTCTTATTGACGCTCGTCCCAAATAAAGGCAGCGTCACATCATACACTGAAGTTAATCAAAGCCCGGGCTGTTAATTGAAGCTTTACTGTGTTATCATGTTCTCATAGACTTTTTATACAAAAAAGTATTTCATTGGTCAATAAAAAGTACACACCCCCAATGTGGACATCTCACATATGCAACAGGCACCAGTAACAAAAGCTCCCTCATCCTTCGACATGTCAGGCACCAGCTTTGTTAGGCATCCATTTCTTTTATGTCTGGTGATTTAGCTTGTGAGGAGTTGAATGCCAATATGTTGTGTCTTGGATTCTCGTATTGTGAGAAGGTGTTCCGTCAGACGGCAATTGTAAGGAAACAAGCGATCATTATTTGGAGCAGCTGTATGGGAGGCATCGCTGGCTGTTGCTTGGGATTTTGATTTCTCAATCCGCTGGTCATCACCATCGTGTCTTAATAGTTCACAGCTGGCGTCTCAACAGTTATTAAAATCCCAGTTGGTGTACTCCACTTTCTATGTGCTGCCAATAATTAGATTGCTGTTGAAGGAGAGAAAAAGAAGAGCATTGTTTGT